>NC_084605.1:20117821-20400321 GCF_033807715.1 Cololabis saira | reverse complement strand
TACAGAAGATTTTATTACAGACATCTATTTTCCAGTGTCCTTAAGGTCCAAAGCCTGGCCTTCTCACACCCATAGAGTCAAATCCTGATTAATATAATTGTAACCACAAGCGTTAACACTGAGCTCATGATAAAACATCACTTTTGCTTGAAGAATTTCATTTCGTTTTTTATTGTGTGGATTTATTTTGTGTACAGGTCAAATGGGTTTCTTATGTACAATGATGATTATCAACAAAGCACAAAGAAACTTTGATCCAGTGAAAAGTTTACAGCTCATCCCCTGTATCCCATGATGTGTTATGGCTCGGCCTATTTGGTCAAGGATGCATCCAGCAGAGGGGAGATAGCAAAGCATGTTTGGCCCAAAGGTGGCCCATGTCTGCTCTTTTTAGAGTAAAAGAGCGAGGTGAGCCAAGCGAAGAAGCTCTTGATTTACCAGTCGGTCTACGTTCTCTGCATCGAGAAGAGCCAGATGAGATGGCTCGGGCCTCTGGTGAGAACGCCTCCTGGATACAGGATAATGGTACCTTTAAGGTGGTATCCACAGTCCACTCATTCCAGGAACCTTTAAAACGACCGGATTCCCGGTGAGGCATTTCCCACTGGGGGAGACCTGGGGAAGACCCAGGACAAGCTGGAGGGACTATGTCTCTCGTCTGTCCTGGAAACGCCTCGGGATCCTCCCAGATGAGCTGGACGAAGTGGCCGGGGAGAGGCAAGTCTGGGCTACCCGGCTTAGGCTACTGCCCCATGACCCGACCTTGGATGATGGATGAATGGATGGAGATTTTCTCCACCCAACCTTATCTATTACATAGTTTAAATACCAAATCATAAAACCATTGAAAATAAATATACAAAAAAATATACTAAATAATGGTTAAAGTAATTTTTGCCAGAAAAGTTGATCCATTATGAGTCTCAATGTTCTGAGTTGTTGTTTTTTTACAGTAAATGTTTTTGAGAAACTGCCTTCAGAAATGAGTTACTCCTCAAACAGAGGATCGGTCCAGTTGTATACTCTATGGACCTCTTGTCTTCCGAAGTACATTTTCACAAGAAAGTCCAAACTTGATGTACTGTTAAGAAGAACTATTGCTGGATTTTGGCAACAGTAAGGACAATAGACCACGTGCACTAGACAAAAGCCTCTCATAAATTTGCAAAAGTAAGTAAATATTACTTCAAATTAGACTGAAGCTGATATTTCAAGAAAAAAAAAAAATTTCCGAGTTGCCAAGTTTGCTATTAGTATCTTAACGTGGATGACACGTGGATATATCAGACTTTGATCAAAACAGCCAGACAAGAGTTTTGTGGTCTACCGCATGTTTGCGTGGTCACTGAATAGCTGCTCGTAAACAAGTTTAAATGAGCTCTTAACTCAATAAAAAGCTCTATTACCATTTTCGGGCAGTTGATCACATTAGGGGACAGATATAAAGGTACATTTAAGGTGGTCTCCACAGTCCACTCGTTCCAGGAACCTTTAAAATGACCGGATTCCCCCGATAAACTATAGAGGAATTATAAACCTTCCAGTCAAAGATATCTGATGAGAGAGAAAGAGAGGAGGAGGGAGAGAAAGAGATCCCAGGATGTGCATCCTCGAGAGACGGGCTGTTGTGGAGAGAGGTAAAGTAATCCCGTGGAGTGGAAAGACGCGCAGACGCACGGATCCCCTGCAGCTTCAGATATCAAAGCTGTATTCATCTCCCCACGTCGCCAGCGTGGGTGAATAAGTGTCCGCCTCTTCTGAGAATCACGCAGAAACAAAACTAGTTTTTGTTCAACTGGGACCACAACCGGGTGATCTGATCCGTGCCAGGAGGAGGGGGGTGCTGGCTGCGCCACGGACGCGCAGCATGCAGGAGGAGTGGAGCCGCGGCGCGCACTGAGAGACGCACTGAGAGACTCTCCGAGAGTCCGGGAGCGGGTCGGGATGTGAGTCCCACTCGTGCAGGAATGGCCCCTCGTGTCCTGACACCCGAGGGATGGCAGCGTTTCACCCCCGCCAGCACCACTACTCCCACCCGCACCCGCACGGCCCGGGCTCCGACCTGCGGCGGCTCTTCCACCGCCTCGCCATCGCCTCCTCGCTGAGCGTCCTCTGCTTCTCCCTGCTTTACCTGCTGGCCGGCAGCTGCAACTCGGACCTGGCGGAGAACTCGGAGCTCAGGCCGTCGGCGCGGGATTTCGCGGTGACGGGGTCGGGATGGGTTTACGAGAGGAACGGGAGCGCAGCGGCCGCCGCGGAGCCGCGGACACCGGACACCAACAGCTCGGGGAAGGAGTGGACGGCCACCCGCAGGCTGCCGCAGGCGCTCATCATCGGGGTGAAGAAGGGGGGAACCCGGGCCCTGCTGGAGTTCCTCAGGCTGCACCCCGACATCCGCGCGCTGGGCTCCGAGCCGCACTTCTTCGACCGGCATTACGCACGAGGACTGGACTGGTACAGGTACGCGCACTTTACGCAAACGGTCCACCTAGGGTTGCCACCCAAAATGTTGCGTCCCGTATTGAACTAATACGGGACGCGATTTGTCCTGTATTTTCATTAACGCCCCATACACACGTCTGTCACACACACATCAACACTCAATTTACCATACTGAACAAAATAAAAACACAGGAAACATTAAGGCCAGCAAAATCTTTGTGGCAGGACAACAGGACCTGCTGCGCTCTGTATATTATAGTTGAATTATTGAAATAAATGAACTTTTACACAGTATTCTAGTTGAATTATTGAAATAAATTAACTTTTACACTATTTGCTAGTTGAATTATTGAAATAAATTAACTTTTACACCATATTCTTCACATGTAGGCTATATTATACATCGGGGCTGATGTGGACATACATAGAATAGGAGGATATTTCAGTTACTAGTATGGTTGGTTGTCTGTACAGTCATGCAAGTTCAATGCTATTAAAGCACTTTAAACTTTAAATCAAAGCATTTTGTTTTTTCATATAAAATAAACACTTTTTTATGCAATTTAGAAGTTTAGGGGCTTTTTTTTTGGCTCCTGCGCTGCTGAAATCAGGTGTCCCTTATTTCTATTTCTGAAAGGTGGCAACCATAGGTCCACCTCAACGCAGGCACGGAATCAGAGCTCTAGAAGGAGTTCCTTTTGCACTTTTAATAAACTTTAAAGCACCGAAGGGAGAAGATTTGTCCTCTTGTGGCAGAACCCACAAGAGACAAAAGTTTGTTCATTCTCTCACTCACATTAACAACCCTGTGACGCACATGTTTGCTTTTGTCATTTCATTACATTTTGGTCACGTGGTGATTTTTTAAACTTTTATTTTATTATTATTTAAAAAAAATGTGTATAAAAAAATGACAGCATTGAGATAATTAGTGAGGCAGGTTCTCCCCGTGGAAATGCATACCCTAACATCTCTACAGCTATTCTGCCGAGGTTTAGGTGCCAAACAGACTGAGCCATCTGGCACTGCCAATCTGTGCACGGTATATCCGTGCGTGTGCCGTGCACGTGTGTGTGCGCTTGTGTTTGTACAGTGAGAGCCAGGCCTGCAGGATGAGTCTCGGAGTGCAGCGCAGTAATCATCCGGAGCCGGAGCCAGATGTTAGTGTTGTCATGTGGCTCTGCTCCCGCCTGTGCAGCAAACTCGGGACTGTTTAACAACCTGAAAGTAGAGAATCTGTGTGTGTGGCACTTTTAAAAATAGATTTTAAAATCTGTCATTTAACTTTTTCTTAAAGCAGCACATGTTAAAACATAACTTTCAAGTTCATTTGAAGAATAATTTAATTACAAGCATTGTCCTTATCCTTGCCCTTTCCTTGGGAAAAAAACAACAAAAAACAAACAAATACACAAAAGAGCCTTGGAGTGCTTTAGAGGACATGGGGATGTTTTTGTCTTTTGTGTTACCTCACAATAGATTACTTTATAAGGTATGCCACGCATTTTCAACAATGCCATCAATGAGGTATGCCAGTCATGCAGAACTGGCATTCCAGTAGCACAAGGTCTGAGTAGCCCTTACTACCACTGTCTGCTGGATTTTAGTATCTTTTCAGATGTGAAACCCGTGAACCCATTTGAATATCTCTGTTTTGCAGACCGGTCTCTAAATAAAACTATGAACCTCTCCCGAGGGTGTGGGTGCTGCTTTGTTGTGTCCACGGTGCTGCATGAACTAAGAAGTAAATATCCCACATCATTACGCAAAAAATAATAATCTCCCGATGTCCCCTAAGGGGCTATTTACACATATGATGGATATGACGAAGAGACCCTGACCAAAGGCCAAACATCTCGCTAAGTGTCGTTGCAGTTCCTCCACTGGCCGCTAGAGGCTCCAAAAGCGAGTCAATCTGCATCGACTCCAAGGTTAAAGGAGCCGTCTGTAAGAAATGTCCAAAACTGGTACTGCAGTCACTTTCAAAATATTGTTGAGCGGCGTGTACCCTCCCCCTCCTCCCCCCGACCAGAGGTTGCCAGGTAGGCTGCAGAATGCAGCAGGAACGTAGGCTGCCATGGCTGCGATAATTAGAGCCGAGCTGGCAACCCGGATGCCGAAACAATACTGACTTCGTGATTGGGAGATAGGTGGAGGGTGGAGCTTCAGGCCAAAACAAAAAATGACAACATAAACATCAGTTGAGGGCTGCAACTCCTCTTTTTAAACTGGAATATCCTGGCTTGAATGCTGTTGTCAGTGACATAAGTATTTGAAATGAACATGATTTTTAAATGTCTGTTGACATATCGGGGTCATTTTATGATTCGTTTTATTATTGCTCTTACATACAGCTCCTTTAAAATGTCTTACAGCCTGGCTCAATAAAACATTTTAGTCTCAATCGCTTGATTTCACACTCATGTCAACTCTGAGGCGGGTGAAGTTCATATCAAGCAATAGATTTCTTTCTAATATGATTGATATGGCAGTCGGCTCAGCCAATCACGGGCCGTTATCACTTCCTCATCTGTAATAGTCATGCTACTGCGCTTCGCGAAGCAACCACCCGTTTGTATGAACCCAGATTCCCGGTTGGTCCCGCTGGAAACGTTTCCCTGGGACCTCGGCAGATATTTAAGCGGAGTTCGGCTGAAGGAGCAAAGCTAACTTTGATTGGCATGCGGTGGACGTGTTCCCGTGGGCTTGCTGAGAAACATGGCGCCGCTCCATATGCATAAAAACGTGCTTCATCAGAAGTTAATGGGTCATGTGACCGAATGCTTTGTCCATTGTTACCATAAACAAACCTGCTGGAATTAAAGGGATCTCTGTAGTAATTTATTCTAAAATATGATCGGATTTTCATCTAATGGCGACAAATTTGCAAAAGCTGCAAAACATGCTAATATTTGACAACTTCTCACATCTAAAGACTTTAAACCCAGAGTATAAAGTTGCTGTTTGTTCAATGACAACCAGATTCTTTTGTGAATCGGAGGATGACTATGCTTCTTATCACCTGCTGATACGAACTGACTCATGGAACAACAAAGACAAAAAAACTTGTGATAATATCAGACTTTGATTTTGACTCTTTAAAGACTCATTTGATTCGATTTTCATTGAAACGACTGAGATCAGGAGTCTGAGGTTAATTTCTAGCACCTGTATTTTCCCTTTTATCAGCTTCATCTCCATGAGAAGTATGTGCTTTTATTATATATTGTTATGAAACACATCTTAGATTCTTGCTCCACCATCTGGTCTTTGTGCTCGACCCTCATCACATCTATTCAGTTATAGTAGCGGGAATATTGACTTGATGGAAAGTCAAAGCCAGTCATGTCCTCCAGGCAGGTTGGACTCCACTGGGAGATCGGAGGAGAGAACCGTGGATGAGCTAAAGGCTGCAACCCATCTGCATCCGCAACATCCATCCATATTCATACGTGCTTCCTTCCAGTCAGTGTCAGGGGGGTCTGCTGGAACCAGTCCCAGCTCTCTGGGGGCGACGGGGGTCCTGATGTATCGGATCAGAAAACCAGCAGACTCAAATGCTGGTTAGGACTTTGAGACTGGGGTCAGAGGCCAAATTCATTTCCAAGAAAAAGAAACTTAACAAAAAAAAACAACCCAGAGCTGGATATATGGAACAAATCCTTCATCAAAAAGGTAGAAGGCAGCCGCCGGCAGAGGACCAGCTGAGAAGCAGAAGAACCAGGATTAAGAACTTTCAGGGCATAAACTCATCCCAAGCGTGGGGTCTTAGCTGATTCCTCTGAGTTTCCAGAAGGATATAAAGCAGTGGGGTAGATAATGACGATGAAGGTCAGGTGAGTACAAGCAGCCCCGCCTACCAACTGAAAAAAAGGGGCAAACTTACTCAGGAGGCTGTTGGATAAGCTTTCAACCAATCAGAGAAACAAAGTATGTGACATGAGCAGAGCGATAACAACAAAAGACAAACAAAAACGTCTGCAGTCGAGTAGGAACGCTGGTTCACGGTCGTTAGCGTTAGACTTGAATAGCGGTTCATGGACGCTCCCATGCAGGTTTTTGACACCATCCCCGTCCCTGTCCTGTTGGGATTGCTCTGGCGCGCTCTGCACCGGTGGAAATAGCTGTAAATGGGAGGAGTACCAGGCCCAGACCCATGTAAGCATGAGGACACAGAATGATGTCAAACCAAAATCTTTCTAGCCTTCTCCGAAGCCTTCACTAAGCTGCCTCGCGACCATGAAGACATTCATTTGTTCAGTTATTGAGCTCTGATTTATAAAAGTGGTCACTCAGTTAAGAACAACTGGTTTGAGATTAATAACTGTGTTGTTTTTGCTCTAAAGTCAGTTTCTAAAATCAGATACTTTTGCCCAGGTCGTCATTGTAAATGAGAAACTGTTCTCAACTGACTTACCTGGTTAAATAAAGGTTAAAAAAATAAATAAATAAAATAAAAATACTTAGATAGTACTTTTGCTTCAGTTGAATATTGTTGTACTTTTCCCCCATCTGAGTGGTAAATTCAGTTTCAGCTATCTGACCTTTTCACATCTTTGTCGGACTGAAAACGTCTCCCGATATGACAGATTAAGAAAGGGTCTGAATCTGGGAATGTCTGGCGCGTCGTTAACCCGCTTACGTTATATCACAGAAGGTCGTCAGGGGTATTAACGGAGCTCAGGGAGTCGTTGTCTCAACCTGTCAGGAACGTATAGAGGCAGCGTCGACATCTACTTCCTGTGTGGTGATTCTGTGTCGACTGGTTTACGTGGACAAAGCGACCAAATGTCAAAGCTATGGGGACGTGCAACGAGCCTGAAAATCCCCAAATCCTGGCAGAATTGGAAAGCTCTCGCGGCGCCTCCTGCTGTGTGCACGTGTGTCACGTTAGGTGATGTGTGCGTGACAGCAGACTGTCACGTCTCCTCTCGGGCCAGATGGGCCACGCCGGGCGCTGAACCACTTGACATCGCTGACGGCTCTGTGACTTGACCTCTGACTCCAGGTCACTTTACGCTGTGAGTTAATGATGTGTTCACAGCACTTCACAACAAACAGCACACGCCCACAATACTCCCCCCCGACAAAGGACGTGTGTCTTTGTTTTGGACGTCTGAAAATAGGTTCTGCTGAATTTAGTTCATGGATTTAGATTTGATCACTTTTATTATTCAAATATTTTTATTGATTTTTCACATAAACATTCAAACACGAAGCCACACAATAACAGTGCACACATAACCTATGGGGGGGGGGGAATAAAACAAGTAATGTAATATTGATAAGTAAATAAGTAAATAAATAAAAATTAAATGAAAGTATATTAACAAAAAATAAATAAAAAAAAAATTAAAAAAAAGGTAGAATTAAAATAAAATTAAAATAGAATCAAGTGCCAGGATTGCCTGAATCAGCAGAAAGAAATTCCCGTTCAAAGTAGGATAGAAATGGTTGCCAGGCTTTGTAGAACTTTTGGGAGGAGCAGATTTGATCACTTTTAACACCAAATCATAAATCAGTTGGAAAAAGGGGAAAAAAAGACGTAAATAAAGAACATTTTAACCCCTTGATGCCAGATATATGAAATAATACACAGAAATTATGTTTTAAATTTAAAATGTTTATTATATATGTAAACTCGGTAGACTCGGATGCTTTAAAGGAGTCGGGTTTGACATCACTAGATTGATCCCTCGTTCCTGCAATGTTTGTATCCGTCTCTTGATCCAGTCCAGACATGATAGCTTTTAAAACTGTGATGGGTTTTTACAAATAGTAAAATGGGAAAATAATTCACCCATCAACTTTTGATTTTGTTCCCCTAAAAAGTTCAGATGACTTGTGGGCTTGTCTGCCTGTTTGTGTCGTGTGCCAGCGCTCCGGGTTTTCAGCTGTTTCAGTGTCTTAATTAGGTTGCCACTATTTCCCGAATGAATTATGGTCCAGAGAACGAACACGGAGACCCAGGTTGTAATAAAGCAACGGGATCCCCTCAAGGCAATAGCCCAGTTTTCACATAAACATCAAATGGTGCTGGGGGTGATGGTCGGGGGTGCTGATAGACCTTACTTCTGTGTAGACATTTTTCCTTTCAAACCTGGTTAGTTTGAATTAAAAAGAGAGATCTATCCTCCACGGAGCCGCTCTCCCTCTCTTTTGTGAGTGAAACGCCGTTTAGCTTCAGCGGGGTAATTGAGATCAGAGCCTCTGACAAAGACCCACTAATGGTGTTTGGAGCAGAGATTCAATCTGGAGCAGCGCTGCGATGAGCTCCGAGATGGACTGGAAGTTTCCTGCCCGCTGTTCTGTCTGGGATCGATAGTCCTATGTCCTCGGCCTGACCTTGGGTTCGCTGCAGCATCGCGGCGGTTAGCTTTGGTCACCTCGGCTTCTGTTACAATTAGCAGGAAGCTTTATCCTGCGTCGGCATGGTCGGGGATGGTTTCACCCCAGCTCCTTCTCAGAGGCCCATCGGGGGTCGGGTTACGTAGAGCTTTTTCCCTCCGTGCAGATCTTGAAAGAGTCCGTTAAAATTGCTCGCCTGAGAATGTTTTTCTTCTTCTTTTTTTTGATTGCTGAACAATGATGTGACGGGTGAAGGGTGTGAAAAAGGGGGCGATTAAATAGAGGCAGAAGAGATAAGGCCTGGGTTAAAGCAGCGGAGGGGGGTTAAAGGGTGAAGTCAGTGTTGCCGCAGTGTCACACATATCCGCTGACCTTTGGTTCAACCTGGGGGACTGTCACCAGAGCCGGAAAACACGAGTGTGTGCTCGCTTGAGTGTGCACAGCTTGCTGCTTCTTCTTCAGGTTTTGTCAAAGTCCTGATGACTGTTTCGTCCTCCAGACAAACGGCCAGTATTTCACTCTTGAGGTTCAGCAAAGTTTATTGATGTACTTCTGATTCTCACTTACTGGCACAGATTTAACCAATTACTTCCAAGAACTTGCTTTAAAATCACACACAGCAACCTCTTTGATAAAGATAAGGCTGGTGTGTGGCATCGTATGCTGACTGGGGCGTCTTTGGTTTACGGGGCACAGCCAGCCACACTGGGGTGATTCCTACTCCGCCCAAGCGAGCTTAAAGGTATTGTGACAACATTTTTAACTCTTTTTAACACTATTAAAAGTCTTGGCCAACATCCCTCAAATGTGTCTAAAAGAGTGTAACAAGAAAAACTTCACTCTAATACTCCATTCCTGGCTTTTTATGACAGTGTTTTTTTGCGCCGTGAAAAACGCGTCCTTTTCCCCCTTTTCCTTTTCCTGTCAATCATTGCCCCGCTCCTCCTCCAAACCTCGTCCAACCCAGCCATACGCTCACAGCGGCGTCGGAGAGTTAAGCCGGGAGCGACAGGCGAAGCATGCACGGAAAAGCAGCAGGGCGAACCACAGAGAACAATCATGAAAATAAAGGCATGCAAGCAGCACTGTCCCCTTATCCTAAGTCCAGTCAGTGGCCGCGGGTCTTCTTAGCAGTTTTCCGGTGATTAGAACAAAAGAGGCTCTAAACAGCTCCGTGTTAAGCCTGATCTATGGTTCCGATGGTTAAATCGACGCAGAGCCTACGCCGTAGGGTTCAGCGTACGATGCGCATCGCCGCGTAACCCTATGCCGTAGGCTCTGCGTTGGTGTAACGCAGAACCATAAATCAGCCTTTATGGTGCGCTGCAGAGGAGAGGAGACAGGGAGCTGGGTGGAGGGGGCGGTGATTTAGCGGGTCTATACGTCACGACCCGCCAGCAAACCACATGCGCCGTTTTTGCATAATTATGCGGAAAATCACAGAAAGCACACAATACACTGAATGTTAAAAGTTCGTTGTTTTTTGGGTGTAATTGATGTCAAGACACCCAACAAAACACAAAAAATCAAGAAAAATTTGTTTTTCATGTCACAATACCTTTAAACCCTCAAGTCTGATTTGTTTGAGTAAAGTGAGTGTTCACAATTAAGCAAGACACAATTCCTGGTAGAAGGAGGTGTGCAAGGCCATGATACGGCGTCCCAGTGGGAGTGGGGACTCTGTCAGAGCTGCCCTTTGTGTGTAGACGATATTGGCTTCATCAAGTTGTGGTCACCAACTTGCACTGGAGCGGTTTGTCCCGGACCATGGTTCCAAGTCAGAAAAGAGTGAAATGCCATCCAGGGGTGTGGGAGTGACTTGTGCTGTAGTTGTGTAAGTATCTTGGGGCATTTGTGGTACGAGAGGAATGGAGCAGGGGTTCAACTGGTGCCAAGTCTGTGGTCGTGCCGCCCCCGTACCAGAGTTGAGCTGGTTTCTCTATTGTCTGAATTACGTTCCAACCCTCACCTAAGATCATGAACTGTGGGTAGTTACTGAAACAATGAGACTGTGGAAACCGAGCAGGTGAAATAATGTTTCCTCTGTAGAGTTGGACTCTCCATTAGAGACAGGGCGAGAGCTTACACCATTCGGGAGGGACTCAGAGTTGCTGCTCCTCCACGAGGAGGGGAGCCAGTTGAGGTAGTTTGGGGATGTGGTAAGGATGCGTCCCTAGGGAGGAGTGTCATCCATTGTTACATCACTCGGATGGATTGGAAATACCTCAGTGTTCCTCTGGTAGAGCTGGAAGTAGTGGTCAGAGAGAAGGAGGTCTAGGCCTCTCTGATTAGGCTGTTTACCCCCAACCTGAAATCAGATAAGTGGATGGGTGGATGGAAGGATGGATGGATGGATGGATGGATGGGTGGATGGATGGATGGATGGATGGATGGATGGGTGGATGGATGGATGGATGGATGGATGGATGGATGGATGGATGGATGGATGGATGGATGGATGGATGGATGGATGGATGGATGGATGTAGGTCAGCCAGGGTATCAAGAGGGATGGGATATGTACCAATCTGAAGGTTTTTGGCTCCTCAGAGCTCAGCATTGTCCGTCGTGTCCATTATAAAAATCACTGCAGAGCATGAAGAACTGTGTGAAAGGATAATCATAACTTGTAGCGTTAAAGTGCTTTAATTAGTCAAAAGACTAGAACATTACTACATCAATGCAGTCTATTCAGTTGACGGAGATTGTTCTAGGATCGACTTATTTCCGACGTGGATGGATACGAGCAGTGTGTGATGTTAAGCAGACAAAGGATAAAGCCACGAGATAAATGGAGCCGAGGATGAAGAACATCCAGTTTCTTGATAAATGTAGCGTTATTATTTCTAAATTTAGCTGAAGGCAGAGGAATGTAAAGTGCTTGACTGTTTTCAGAGCAGTTTGCAGCACAAACTGCAAGATCACTTAAAGATTTCTGCATGAAAGATAAATTAATGACGCAATTACATATTGTTCTGTTGAAGCTATCCAGACTATTTACCACATATTTACAGAATTGCCATGTAAACGAAGACAGCGTCATACCTGCATACTTGCTAGTCATACCCGTTCCCTTGGTAACCTTCCTCTTTTATGAAATAAATTTGGTTCTCTTCCCATCCACAGCCATTTCCCCCTCCTACAGAAAGTACCGAACCAACCACGGTGCAGGGATGTGCTTTATTCTGTCCAAATCACACACATTGTTCCCCGACTGGTTGCATGCCTGTCCATTTGCATCCAGAGACAGTGTCTGCTGGTACATAAAAATCTGAGCCAAATCCATACGAACCAGACCAATTATTTTCCTCTTTGATACAAAGATTTAGGATGGCTGACCAGTCCAGGTGGGTCCATGTTGGTAGAAGGGCAGCGTCTGGTCCTGAAACTCCCAAAACCACTTCAGTGGACGCTTTGTGCCTCAAAATGCAAAACGCTTTTCTTTGTGTAATTAAGTAATTGCACTTTATCCGCTGTAATGACATAGAGAACGTAAAAATGTGCATCTAAGGATCTAAGGAGTTTACCCTTCACACCTCCCAGACAGATTAGGTCCAAATCCAGACACATTTGGACATAATCTGGGCTACTTTTGGTACTTACCGCCTTAGTGGGCAAGACGTGACCTGACATGTCCGTCATGTTTGATGTAAGTCACATCATCTTGGGTCAACGCTGCCACTCCAAGCCACATATGGACCAAGGAAAATTCAAATGTTGACTAAATGTCAGGTCAGGTCATGTTTTATTTCCTTGAAAATGTTGAACCCGTGTGCAATTTCTCGACATTTGATGAGAAATTATTGATTTAGTTTTACTTAATGAGCATAGTGACACATTTACCACAAAGCTTGTGATCTGGTCCAATATAGAGAACAGAATTACACAAATAATGTCACATTGACCATGTGAAATGAGAAATTGTGTTTTATGGTTGAGTTATTTCATCATTGAGAACAATGATGATGTAGATGCACCAAAGAGATTTATTACAAGTAATCTTTTTTACAGAGGACTCCAACATCTCTTGTGAAAAAGAGATGTTTCAAAACCTATTTGTTAAAAATAGGTTCTAGAGGCCGTTGAACACAGTAATGTGAATTGAAGGCTGAAATTCTTTCAGCTGCTCCAACTGACCTGATTCATTTGCAATTCGTATCAAACTCATTAAGGGAAGCTTTAAAATTCATACCCATACATTGATGCCTTTGTTCTGCAATGACACAGCACATGTGGTTACTTGTGTTTTTGCGTTTGTACAATGGGATATAATTGCCGTGCAAATCGACGAATACTGGCTATGCTTAGATCTGACGTGCTGCTGGAGTTAGCGGCAATATTTACGTAGTGGATTCTCTCAAGTTTGTTGTAGCGATCTGTCCAGGCTGTACCTCTGCCTTCCGCTCATAAAGGGCTGGGACAGGCGGGACAAAACATCCCGTTCCTTGAAATACCACATGTAAGGTGAGTGAAGCCATGAGGAATGATTTGATTTTGGATCATGCCTTGGGTTATAATTGTTGTGTGAGTGCATAAGTGGGGTTCAGGTGTGCCCGGTCCTGTTCTTATACTGTACTGAAGGTGATCACCATAAGGCCCAGACGGGTGGGGCGATCTGGCCCTCATTAAGGCTCTCCCCTGGGGTTAGGAAACCAAAAACACAGGCGAGGTGGGGGCTCCAGGGCCCCTCTATGATGGATGTCTCCTGGAAGTGGACAGGGCACGGCCACAATGGATTGATTCCTTAATGGTCCCCCATACAGAGGAAATGGATGACTGGTCCCCCCCAAAACACCCAAGTACACATCCAAATCTCATATCTGGCTCATAAATAAACAGTCAGGTGTTCAGTGAGCACAGTCAATATGCCACTGCTCTTTGATTGGTCATTGTTTCATCCTTGGATCAAACATCAAAGATAGCGAAAGCAGATTTTTACATTTCTGATTCGGCACACCCTTAAACCCCCCCTGATTCTCTGATGGATATTTCCTGCTGAACTAGGGATGGACATTGTAATTGGTTCACATTTTTTAACAGACACACATGCTACACACATCACATGACACAGCATGCCATTGATGGGGCTCCAGAGGGCTCTGGCTCCCACAGTCTCCACCTGCCACTCTGCGCTCCAGCTGAGCCCCGGCTGCATTACCATTGTCAGCAGCAACTCCGAACTTCTTACAACCCCGTCTCGCTGCTCTCAGTCTCAACACATGTAATCCCCGCCGCTCCCGGTTGTACACCGTCCACCCTCGCCTACTTGCAGTTACCCTTAGCTCCCCTAGGATCAATAGCCAGTGGCCTTGGCTGGCCTAAAGTAATTCGCCGGGGTTGGGCGGCTTATGCTGAAATATTGAAAAATGGACGACAAAAGAAAGGTTCCTCAAAGGCAAGCAGAGGCTTAACATAAGCTCCTGCATAATCCCTGTGTTCATCATAGCGGATGTTTGATCTCACACTCAGTAGTAAATGAGCAGTTTAAGGATTAAGCTAAAACAGGAGTTTTAACCTGCCAGTTAATTATTCTGTCTTATTTAGGGGGATTTCCTCTGTAACACATGGTGTCTCCAGACGTTCCTGTTCACCTCTACTGTTTGCCTCTAACACAGGGGAGGGATAATAACCCCCCCCTTAACTGAACAATATCAGAAAGGTTACTGTTTGCCATATTGTCGACGAATACTAAGTTAGTTACGTCACACCTCTACCAGCAGTTATCACCGTTGTCTTTTAACCTCGACTCTGGTGTCACTGCACTGTTTACCACATGAACACTGATGAACATCGCTTCCATGTGCAAAACTGAAGTCAAAATGTCTGAGTTATGGGCATGACTCAAGCGCCGAAATTCCAACTTCGGGTTGAAGCCAACAAGGAAATGAGAAAAGTTGCAGTTCATCAACTGACCACTCTGGGCTGGCTCCAAAAATGAGTCAATCTCTATCGATCCTAACGTTAAAAGAGGCTTCAAACTCATTCAGAAAACTTCCTGGATGACGTCACAGGAAGTTTGTCCAGGTCCTCTACCACACTGCTGATGGTAACATCTTTTACAACTATGGTGTCTGTACAAAAGCGCCCAAAGGTGCAGAAGAAGAATATGCCTGGCCCAAATGCAAATCCCGTGCATGTCGACTAACTCAGCCGGCAGTCAGGCCTTTGGAAATGTTTCATCTATCCGTTTTCAATAGAGCTTTTTTAATGGCAGCCTTAACTTATGATTTAACGATGCGATCTGTTTCAAGGTGGCATAAAGGTTCTTTTGCAATGTTTAGCACCGAGTTAAGCTGCTTTTAAGACTGTCCATTAACTAATGTTCAGTCTCCTGCCTGGTCACGCCCTCGTTTTCTGTTGGGTCACTAGTGTCTTCAGTCTCTTACTCTCCTGTGCTATGATGTCCATACGCTAAATATCATCTTTGTTGATATGTGACCATGTGATGTAAGTGATACGCAGTCGTTGAGACAACAGAGGTCAGCCGTTGCTTTGCAATGTTTTTCCAGATAGACGGGAATACTAGACAAATCTTCTTTGAACTAATCACACATTCCTTAAAATGAGATTGGGGAACATATTTTAAGATGAAGAGAAAAAAACAACAACAAAAGCTCCTTGGTGTTAATAACCCACCCTATAGAGCAGTACCAACTCTGACCACATGGTGGCAGCTCATCACAAGGAAGTTCATGCGTCAGTCTCTGACATATGATGCAATGACGTGGACAACTAGTGTGACAAAGTATAAAATGTCCCAATTTATGAGAATGGTAGCACAAGTGGCTCATTTTTGTCACCACAGCAGATCTGTGCGCTGCGTTTTACCTAAAATCACCACACGACCATCCATGACCTTTTGATTCTGTTTTATCAGTTGTTTGCTAGTTAATATTTCATATTTCAATCATAAAAAAAAATCTAAATGTAAGATGTATAGTGTATTAGATAAAACATTTAAAAATCTACCAAATGAATGTAAGCATAGGAAAGAAAAACCAACGTAGCATTCACTGAAAATACTGTTGTGACGAGCGGTGATGGTCATTGATCTTTGTAGTATAACTTTAACCCATCAGAGGGGCCTTTTATTGTGTCTTACTCAGAGACTGCATGAGAAACCTCTGTGATGTCACTCACTGGGTTTCTGACGCCAATCTGTTAATCCAAAGAATGGGCGAAGCGAGGAAGCCTGGAATCCATCTTGACCACGCCCACTTTTACTCAGTTAACAGTAGTTATCTACTTCAGCTTGGCTTAGCTCATCCTAAAATATGATCTAAACTAAAATGACTATAAAGTCAATGTGACCAAATAATTCACCTTAATTTCAGATGTTGCTACCAAAAAGTACCACCAGAGCTGAAGCGAGGATTGGCGACGCAGTGACATGGATGGGAAATCCAGCTATGGAGACCAGGCTTTGTCCATACCGGGCTTTAAATGATTATTTCTTCTGTAAAGTTGGGCATTTTAACATGTGTGTCAGTGCGGCTCACTTTTGCCCCGGGCACAGAGGAAGGGCTCTCACTTGACCTGTTTCTGTAATACGCTGCCTCACCTTTGTACACAATCATCGATCCATCTTCCAGATGAACACTTAAATAATTACACAGTAACACATCAGAAAGTAAACGGTACCATACAAGTTTTACTGGACTTACCCTCGTGCCACTTCAGTTTATCTGAAGTAAAGACTGTTTCTGATTTGGTGAAGTCGTAAATAACTGAAGTGCACGTCTCTATCTACGTGGTCGGACACCAGACATGGAGCTGCAGACGGATCCTGAACGTCTCAAGGCCTTCTGTGTCAGAAGTGGGAAGAGAGCTCAGCTATTATAAAAACAGCTATCTGGACTGTCAATTAATGTGTCTGTGCCGGGCTCATAACAGAAGCATATTTCTAATAGATGATTTCTTGTGATGGCGCTCTTAGGGGCAGTAATTAGCTCTTTGTGCGAAGGTAATGGTACGGGCTGTTTGCTCCGAGGCTGTCGGGCAGATTGCTAATGGAGGCACGCTTGCATCCACTCCCATCATTCCTTCATCAGTCACCCTCCCCTCTCATTTAAAACACTCAGGGCACACACACACACACACACACACACACACACACACACACACACACACACACACACACACACACACACACACACAAACAATCTGCAGACATGAAAGGTGGGTGTGGTGGATTTTTACCAGACCCTTTAAGGACCATCCTTGCTTGTGTGTGTGTGTGTGTGTGTGTGTGTGTGTGTGTGTGTGTGTGTGTGCGTGCGTGCGTGCGTGCGTGCGTGCATGCGTGCATGCGTGTGTGTATTAGACTTTGAGAAATGGTTCCACTGGGACACCAGAAGCATGATATAGAGAGGTGGACTAATGAGTAAATAATGAATGTATGTTTGTGTTGTGCTGTGTGTGTGTATGTGTGTGTGTGTGTGTGTGTGTGTGTGTGTGTGTGTGTGTGTGTGTGTGTGTGTGTGTGTGTTCTTGTGTGTGTGTGTGTGTGTGTGTGTGTGTGTGTGTGTGTGTGTGTGTGTGTACAGACTGTGTGGCTCCTCCTGCTCAGGGTATTGGAGTTAAAAGGGAAGTCTTCAGGCTAAGTGGCGGCGAGCAGTGCCTCACACTGATCAGATCGAAGGGGATCGCTGTGTGAATGTGTGTGTTTGTGTGTGTGTGAATGTGTGCATGTAAATGTGTGTGTGTGTGTGTGTGTGTGTGTGTGTGTGTGTGTGTGTGTGTGTGTGTGTGTGTGTGTGTGTGTGTGTGTGTGTGTGTGTGTGTGTGTGTGTGTTTGTCAGATTTGGGGTTATTGATAAGAGCTTGTGTTTCAGGCGGATCTGAAACCTGAGCTGATGAAAAAAAAACTTAGACCATCCTGTCCTCCCTGCTATCATCTCTTTGTGTGTGTACGTGTGTGTGCATGTGTGTGTACGTGTGTGTGCATGTGTGTATATGTGTGTGTGTGCATGTGTGTATATGTGTGTGTGCATGTCCTCTGGTCGTTCTCTGTTTGTCCTTCATTGACGTGTCATTCAGGACTCCATGGGAACCTGTTTTACGGTTTGTGTTTAGTTTATAAACTCAAACTTTCACACGTGTAAGAGGGACAACTCAAGTCAACAAAGACTTTTAATTCATGACAGAAGGATAAAAACAAAAAAGACAAATCCATTTGATTCCAGCCTTTGAGGCGTTTAAAGTCTCAGTAACTAAGAGTCATACTATAAAGTATAACGCTGTTCTGTGTAGTAACACCAATGAAGGCCGATATATCAGCATTTTTGATCAAGAAACCAGTTTTAACGAGTGGCGACGGCTCAGTACGTCTTGTAGTATTACTTTGTCCTACTAGAAGTAGACAGTGTGGCATCTTACACCAAGGCCTGGGCAAAAAACCTCCTGTGACATCCCTTTTCTTTGAGGGTGCTTTTTAAACCTGTTGATTACCAGATCACTTGTACGGGTCAATCACAGCTAGTCATTGTAGTTGGCTGGCTTAGCTTATGCTAACTTATGATGGTAACTGATATTACTGAACATTCATTCAAATCAAATCTGTCCAAACCAGCTAGGACGAGCTCCAGCCAGATATAGATATCAGGCGGATGTGTGACAATGTCGTAAAGCGATACGCAGATATTCTGCCCCCCAGTGGTCAGAAGTGATATTGTTACATAGAGTGGTTTTAACAAGATGTGTATGAAGGTAGATTTGTGTCTTTATTATTCAATCAAAATAATGCTGCTTCAATAAAAAAAAACCTTTTCAATCAAATAAAAGCAGTGTTCAAATTTTTTTTTTTAATTCAAACACTTTTATTATTTGATTGGAAATGCTTTTTTTAATTAAAGTGAAGGCTTTTAATATTGAACATATTTTTTTGATTGAAGTAACATTTTTTTTGATTGAATAATAAGGACACAAATCTACCTTCATAGATGTGATTAATCTCAACTTTTTATTTATTTTAAAAGATCTGCCTTCATTTACTACAACATACGGGTAACATGCATGTTAAGAACCAACAATAAATAAACTGATTTTTTTATGCGTATGCTTTCTGCTTCTTCAAATTTAAGTGTATCTTTAAGCCCCTTTGTGCAGCTGTCGGTTACCACCCATGCTTCAATTAAACCCTGCCTAATGAAGGAGCGGTTTGGTTTTATTATCAAGGTCCTGCTTGGCGCTCCTAGTGAAGGAAAACCAGTGAGGTTTTGGAACGATGCAGGTCAGGAGGTGAGAAAATGAAAAGTCCCTCATAAAAGGTGACTTGCACTTTAATTTGAGCCACTGATTCAGAGCTGTCTCCGACCGTGGCGGTGTTTGTTTGGTCAGTCGGTCAGGTGTGTAGTGGCAGGTGTGTTGGCAGATGTCCCTGAACCCCCAGCTGGTCCTGTGGGGCCTCTGGAGTCATTTACCTCCAAATGAGTCCCATCTGCCGGGCTGTGGTGCAGAAGTGGAAGTGAGCAGGCTGAGACACGTCCAAAGAGAGACTCCTGTGTTCACGCGGCGTTGCCGTCACCTGCTCATTCATTTGTCTGGATCATTGGGCTCATGAATGAACTCTGCCACTGCTGTGCCACTGTCATAGGTGTTGTTTGATGTATGACACATGGTGACGGGGTGTGGGGTTGTGAGAGGAGGGTGACCTCACCATTTAACCATTGTCCTTGGAAATTGTTTACGTGTTCGAGGTAAATAAATGTAGAAAGAAGGAAATTCCAACCTCCAAACAAGGAAAAATGATCTGCTCAGATGTTATAATAAAGTAAATAACAGATTAAAGATAACACATACTTTACACTAAACCGTAATGGAGGCATTAGGTCTGTTTTCATTGGCGGCTGTTCCGGGAAGATCATTGATGTGTGTCTCCATTACCAGGAACGGTCCTGCAAAAGCGGCATAAAAAGGAGCAATACTCAGGTTGGCCAACAGGAAGTACCTGGCGGGGGGGGAGGGCTAATTGAGATTTCTAAATTACATTCAGGACTCTCAAATAAACACAAATCAGACAGATGGACCAACGAGTCGGTTCAGGCCTTGTTAGAGTATTATGCCAATGTAGCGGTCCGACTGGGGGTTTTCTTTTAACCTCTATTTCTGCCATCACAGTTTATGTGCAACTAGCATCCCCTGCTGCTTGTTCTCTTCTTTTGCTGCATTCTTCCTCGTATGCTGTTGGCGTTTCGTGAACAGTAAAGCATGTGCACCACCCCAACCTGGTGGTCAGGGGTGTTTGTTGTTGTCCATGGTTCTTGTGTGGCGCCTCACTGTAATGGAGACACGCCCACTGAAGAGGCTGTTAGAGGTTCCTGTCGGGTGGGTTTAACCTGAATACCCGCTAATGTTTGTAAAAACTTATCTACACCTGTTTACTCAAGAGCTTGTTGGACCACTTTTACCACCAGTTCTTGAAGTAATCATCTCCTGTGCAACATTATCGGTCTCCCACCTTGCTGTTGAAGTATTTTGGCACAGTCTTCTTTCCGAGGTTGCATGTCCTGCTGCACGACCCAGTTTAAGCCGAGCTTTAGCTACTGCACAGATGCGGCAAGTGCACTCAAGACTACGTTGGTGCACGAAGGTCTTGGTGCGCTCAACGCACTCTGCTTGCAACCCTTTCAAACAAATGAGTCCTGTAGAGGTGGAGATATAGTTCTGGGGCTTTTAGCAATTTCTGTGTGACGCTGGGGTAAACTTGCTGGGATGTCCACATCTGAAAGGATTGCCAACTGTCTTGAATATTTTCCACCTGTGAATAATCTTTTTTAATGCAGAATGATCGATGCTGAATTGTTTGAAAATGGGTTTATAATCCTTAAAGGACTGACACGCAGCAGCAATTGCTTCTCTTGGATCAATACTGCTGTCTTTCCTCTCTGGCATTGTGTTAACACACTTCTGAATGCTCAAGAGCAAACAGCAAACTGAGACTATTCAGTCAGAAAGATATATGTAGATACAGTCCTTGTGTGTAACGGTGGAGTGTGCAGAAAATAGCACAAACTTAAACTTTATTTTTGTACCCAATTTTTCACTTCATACTGTTTAAGATTCTTACTGGATCCCCAAACTTAACAAATTAAGGCAAAAATATGGTAAATATAGCACATGCCAAACTGATGCAAGATGCTGATGACTATATTATGTAAAAATCTGTTTAATCTGTAATTAAATTGAATCTAATTTCTGCTTCACGAGTTATTTAAGTGTCCTGTCGGGTCACGCTTGAACAGACCATATCTATCTATGCATTGACTTGTTTATTTTCCTTCACTCACAGAAGCATGATGCCCAAAGCCCTTGACGGCCAGATCGTCATGGAGAAGACGCCTCGTTACTTCGTTACCGTGGACACGCCGGCACGGGTTCATGCCATGTCGCAGGACGTGAAGCTGATTGTGGTCGTCCGAGACCCGGTGACTCGAGCCATATCCGATTACACGCAAATCATCTCCAAGACCCCCGACATCCCCCCCTTCGAGAGTCTCGCCCTCAAGAACCGCACCACAGGTACGCTGATTTATCAGAACACGCCGTCTTTCAACCACTGAAACACAACTTCTAGTGTGATCTCATGCAGGAGCTCCAATTTACATGTTCATATAACTTCAGACCAAAGTGCCGTCACTTGGAATCACTTCATGACAAAAAACTGGGCAATTTAGTCACAACTACAATAATTGTATTTATTCGTTTGCTGGTTACAGCTCTTAATGTGGAGTAAGATAACAAAAACATATGCATGTACGCGTCATGGCTGCCATGTTTATCCTGCATGGCGCTAGCTTACGGCAAACGAGCGGCCAGCGCCGTGCCGGTCAGCAGCTCTGTGATCTTCTGCAGTGGCGTAGCGGTAGTCTTATTTAGTCAAATGGTTAGCTGTCCTCAAATTAGCTACATAGCGCTTAGCATATTCTGTGAATTTAACATGTGAGCAATCAGCGCTAAATACTCCTATTTTAAAGATAACATGGATTCTTGTGCTGTTAATAGCACCGACGGGACCCACTGCAGGCGATCCTAGAAACGTCTGGGGGCGGAGGTGGCTTACCTGGAGGCCGCTAGCTGGCTTCAGCTGCTGAATCGATCAGTGCAGCTAGCTGAGAGCTGGAAAAGCTTTCCGTTGTGTAGCCGGAGATGGATGGCTGTGATTCCTCTGGCAGAGCTCATTTAGGCTCCAGCAGTGTTTTCAGGTGTTGTTTTGGTGGCAGGATAATTGAACATATTCGATCAGAGTGAATGTGACATTAGTTGGTAGTGTATCACAAGACATTCAGGCTAGCGAGACAGAAACATTTTTTATAATGCATTATGCATAACTTAGCAGAAACACCGCATTGCACCGACCCACCGATCATGTAAATACATCAAGACAGACCTGAGCAGTGTCTTTACTTTGTTGGTTAATGAAGTAGAGGTGTGAGGAGTATTTCTGAATTTAAATTTTGAACCTCACGACATTTTTGAATAAGAACTTGAAAATCCCGTCTTCCAAGTTCAAATGGAAGGTGCTATAATGAAGGACTGCTCCCTTCCCGAGATCTTACCAGTGCAACATCACCAATGAATCAACAGTAATCATCTTTGACCACCCATGATGGTTTTTTTTTTACAATATAATGTTGATAAGGGAGGTAGAAATGTCAGATAATGTGAATAAATTGATCTCTTTGCCTTCCCTACCTTTGACTCCAGGTCAGATTGACTCTCTGTGGAGCCCTCTGTGGATCGGCCTCTACGCTGAGCACATGGAGCGTTGGCTGGCATGGTTCCCCAGGACTCAGATCCATCTGGTCAGTGGGGAGAAGCTGATCTCAGACCCGGCTGGAGAGCTGGGCAAAGTCCAGGACTTCCTGGGGCTTCAGAGGATAGTCACGGACAAGCACTTCTACTTCAACAAGACGAAAGGCTTCCCCTGCCTGAAGAAGCCGGAGGGCAGCAGTAAGCCTCACTGCCTTGGGAAGACGAAAGGGAGGACGCATGTCTCTATAGACGGAGAGGTGATTCAGAAACTGAGGGATTTCTACAAGCCTCACAACCAGCGCTTCTATCAGATGGCAGGAGAAGACTTTGGATGGCAGTGACCTTTCACCTCGACACTAAAGGCCTCTAATGGAGACGTATAATGGAGACAGAACTCAAAGTCCAGGAGACGATGCAAATCATACGTCTCTGAGCAGCCAAGTCCCATCATATCGACTCGTTAAAGTGTCAAAAACTTCAAGTTTACCAGTCAATCATCTGTTCAAGCGTATGAAAGACAACAGCGCCATTTTATATATCATAGAAGTTCAGTTGAAGTGGTTTTGGTGCCGAGGTTTTGATAAGACTGTGGTTGTTATAGGCTGTGTTGAAGTGTTGAACAGTTAATCGACGGTGTAGCTTTTAGTGTCTCTGCAGTTTACTCTCGACTCTCAGTCGGTACAAGGAACTCAACGAAGGAAGTATTTTCATGTGCTCAAATTTCCATAACTGTCTTTTTCAACCTGTTTGCATCTCTAGTCTCAAGAGTTTAAGAATTTAAGGGCAATCAGTGCATAAATATCGAGTGTTACCCTGCAAGCTTTGTCTCCAAGAAAAAAAGGGGGGGGTTGAATCTTTTATGTGGCAAGCAGCAAAGCAGCAGAGGGGCGAGTGAGAGAATCTTTGTATGAGCTCAGATTTGACTGAGTGGTTTTGTATTCCTGAATAATGAATGTGGATAAATGGATGTAGGGGAACTGGTGTGGATCACTTGGCACATTTGTATGCTGTGCTTAGGGTAGCATCCCACTGAAAAACACCAGCTTATACTGCAAGGTAGTGTCAGGAAGGGGGGGGGGGGGTTACTGGACGACAAGCAGAACAAGATTCATAACTGAAAAGACTGACCTTTGACTGTTTCTTTGGATTTGATGTGCGGAGCTTTCCAGCTTCTGCTGACAGGGTTGTCTGTTTTCAGTTTGCATGTATTTGCACTAGTTGGAAAGCATAAATAATAAAAACTATTTTTAATCAGATCCTTTTCTCCTCACTTTCTTTTTTTATATCTTGGTGAGTAACTCAGATTAAAAACCATCTGTGAATAAAAAAAATGCCAACACTGCCACCTTGTGGAAATAAGAGTGAACATTTTAACAAGTTGCAAACGATGAGAAAACCAAATGATTTATTATTTTACCTTTATAAGATTATACGTTGCAAATAGTCATCCACCAAATATGTAACTGAGGGACATTACATAAAAATATCCACTGTAAATACTAAGATATACACATAAAATCTCATGCTGAAGCACTTCTGCAACCAGAGGTGATGAAACCGGATACACCGGAAGGTCGTCGACGTCACGTTTCACTTTTGAAATTATCAAGTAAATAAAGTACACAGATGTTGAGAAAAATGCACTTAATGACTGTAAATAACAATTCTGGTTGGCATCTATGAAGACATGAAAAATGTATCGAGTAAACATCCACACAGACTGCTTCAACGGCGGCGCTTTCCTCCGGCCGATGGGTTTGGCGGTTTCCACCGGCAACCGGACATTTCTCCCGGAGCAGTAGTCGGAGAAACGGCGTTGGCCTTGTTAAGCAGCTCTTGTGGAGCGTGTTGTGTGATCCGAGACGTGTTGCTGGATGTAAAAAGGCACTCAGCACTTCCTACAGCCGTCCTCCACAGTCCAACCACCGTCTATTCACAGTATTTGTCCATTTGTGGTTCAAAAAGCAAAGTCCTTAAGCCGACCCTTCGGAGACACAATCTAAACATTTCTTTGCAAAAACTATGACTCCTGCTGAAGTATAAGATGATATAAGATGTGTTTTATTTGTTTCAGTTGGATTGAGCGGGAAAACATGTCTTCTATCTCTAACATGTGGGTGTCTTTGTCCCTGGACGGTCCATGGACAGCTTTGATGAGACGACTCTTGAATGTACTTGATGTAAATGTTAGAGCGCTTTCTGGACTTTGCCTTCATTTCCTTTTTAAATCAAGAGATTTGAGCTGCCCCTAGTATTGCTGAAGCAGAGGACCAACGTCACCGACCTAACGACGTCTTGCTGCTAGATCTTAAAGCCGCTCTACGCAGCAGCGCCACATCCGGCCAGCAGAGCCACCGTCAACACTGTGCTAATGAGTCCGGTACGTCTTGCAGTACCACTTTGTCCCACTAGGGCTGCACTTTGTCGAGTCTTACATCCAAACGCAAACATTCCAACGTCCAGGTTGAAGCCGACCCAGTCATTTTTTTTGCTGTAGGACATCCGGTAAAGTTAAATAAAGCAACAAGTTTATGTATAATTCAAAGTGGGGGCTTTTGATCGGCAGCGCTAACCACGGTACTGACACACGAGCAGTGAATGAAGACCTAGCAGAGAACACGATTTGTTGTGGTGTTAATTTTACAACTGTGTTGGTCTGGAAGTGTCCAAAGCTTAGCTAACACAAGGTAGCTTTTGCGACACTTCTTATTCCCAATGTCATTTCACTGGTGAAATCAGAAATGATTGCTGCATTTAGACGACCATTAGCACATGTTTGCTCGCAGCTCTGCAGTTCCTCTGACATGATCCGGCTAAAAAAGCTGGGAATCACAACAGATCATTTCAAGACCCTTTCAACTGGAAATCTGCTAACTACCCTGTTTTATGCTAACCTATCAATTAGCATTATAGGTGAGCAGAAGTGTTGTCAGCCAAATTAAAATAATTAACTTGAATAAAGTGAAGTGGGCGTGTTCTAGCCAGCTTCCCAAGCCTGTCTTGTTTGAAATGCGGCACTGTGCAGGATGAGGAAAGAGAGGCTTCAAAAAGTGCTCTTCACAAAACCTGTGGGTGACATCACAAAGGTTTTGTCCCGTTTTTCTTATACAGACGGGCTGATGCATGAACTTTCCTCTGAAATGCTGCCCCCATGTGGGCAGAAGTGGTATTAACACGTAAAGTGGCTTTAAAAGGTCCTGCTTTGTGGCATTCCTGTGGAGATACTTATGCTTGTTGTTGTTTTGCCTAAGAGACTGTAAGACATGAAGACAGAGACCATCAGAAACTCAGACACTAACAATCAGTACAAAAGGTACTGGCAGACACTGTGCACAACTGAAACTGTTGGTGACGAAACGAAAACCAGAATTCTCCTGTTTTTGTTGGTCAATTTCAGCAACATTTTAGAAGTAAGTTTTTAAGTTTATCAATTGAAAAGGATTCGCCTGACTTTTGCCTTAATGAGCACTCACCTCAGGTGAGTGCCTTATGTGAGATCTGTCCTGCAGCTTCAGGAACCACGGAAACATACTGTAGAAACGTTTTACACTCAGTAACCCTTAAAGTGGATTATTACCATCTAAGCAACTATCATACAAACAGGTGGAGCATTAATGAGATAATTTCTGTATTAAGTTAACTGTACAACTGCTAACGTGTAAAACCAAAGGAAAGCGTTTCCACTTTCCACATCAGAGGAGCAGCGAGGATTTAAAGTTGAGGATGATTAAAGGAGCATGAGGCTCCTTTTAAGAAATGAGACTCTCTAGCGCCACCCTTCACCACGACGGCCGTCGGGGGTACTGCAGCCAACAGCGAAGCCGGCACGGGAGAAC
The DNA here is from genome assembly GCF_033807715.1 of Cololabis saira. NCBI lineage: Eukaryota > Metazoa > Chordata > Actinopteri > Beloniformes > Belonidae > Cololabis > Cololabis saira. The sequence continues at coordinate 20,373,944 of NC_084605.1, read as the reverse complement.
GGGGAAACTCGGCCCCAGCACTGCAGCACATTTTGCAGCACATAGGCTGTTCAAGGCAACGGAGAGATACACTAGAGGGCTCATTCGTTTTGGTTTGGAACGCTTCATCTGACCTTGTTACTAGAAAACTTAAAACGTTTACGAAATTTTTTCATAAATCCTGCCTCAAGCTCCTTTAAACTCTAAACTGGTTCAGAGGTGTAAGAGGACCCCTCAAACCCGAACGGCTCGATGAGGGACCGATTTAAACTTCGGCAGCCCAAAACGAAGTGACCGGGTTGAGTCCGTTTGTGAAGTAGCAGCAACTTGTTCAGAACCGAGTAGCCTTTAATCACAGAAGACATCATTGTCTTACTTTCCATTTTCCCTTTGATAATAACAAAACAAACAACGAATCTACGCAAAAAAGAAGATCTCAGACGAGGCCACTGGACAAGTTGGCAAATAAAACATTATGATGGCAAACAATCGTCAGCAAACAGACAGGCAGCGTTATTGATTATGCATTATTCATCCACACACTCCATGTTTGACGGATCGGGGACCTCCTATGAGCATAATTCAGTTTTTAATTATTTGTTGTATGAAGCGCACCAACCGGTCTGCTGATTCTGTGGTACTTAATACTAGAGAGGCACGAAGAGGGAGCACCGTTCACATGTCACTGATTTACAGGAAGTGATCCAGATGTGCGCCAGAGGTTAACGTGAGCGCGCTCCACTTCCACACCACATTACTTTAATTTTGATTCTGTAGTTTTAGTGTAAATTATTTCGCGGCTGGACAAAAAGTCAGAAGCCAGTGCGCCTGAATGACGCCTGTGGATGTTTATGTTCTTAATTTTTGATCCCTAATCTATCACTGCACCTCGGAGCCAACATCTGAGAAGTTCAGCCTGCTTCTCTTTACATTAAAAAAGGGATATGACGCGCTAAGGATCATTGACGTTTCCACTCCGCCCAAAGCAGAGTCACAATATGTGATGCTTCACATGAGAAACCAACTAAATCCAAAATATTGTTGAACTTTTCAGTATTTACACTCATGTCTATAGAGACAATGCAAATTTTCCCTGACAAACAATTGTTAAGAAAGAAAAAGATTCAATGACATTTATCTTAGACGTTCCTGGGAAATCCTTGTTTACCTGCTTTATGTCAACCAAGGATGCGGGACGGGGTTGATGTCGACTGTGAATCAATCATATTAGAAATAAATGTAATGCTTTGTACAAACTCTCCTGGCGAGACCAAAATTGTTTTTTTTTCAACCAGGCTTTTTTTAAACGGAGGTTAATGGAGGTTGACTTGCTTTTTGAACTTTTAGCGGTCAGTCGATGAACTGCAACGAAACTTAGCTTAGCGTGAGACTGAACCAGGAAGTTAGATGGTTGGTACTATGCCCTACAAAGTGTACCTCTACTGGGACAAAGTGGTTATTACAAGATGTGTCGGACTTCTTACCACAGTCAACAGAGCAGGTCGAGAAGCCCTCATGCGGTCAGATGTGGTGTTACTACATAGTGTGGCTTTAAACTCATTTTACTCAAAGTATTGCTGGAGTCTCAACCTCTTTATTGTTTTTGCTCATTATTCTCCTCTGATGAACTCAGAAGGCATTATTTTAAGCTCTTCTTCATTTTATTGTGTCTTTGATCTGATGTATCTCATGTACTCATCAACAACTGTCTGATGAACCTGAAACATCGACTCAACTAAAGGTCCAGTGACAACGTTAACAGAACTACAGACTTCACCAGCTGGCTCAAAACATGCTCAGTTTGTGGTAAACAACATGTCGTAGGAATTCTCGACCCCCCCGTGTTTCCCTTGCAGTATTTACATCAAACATAAACGACGGACTCGGTGTGGCGTAGCGCCTACTCTAGCAGTACTCCTCCCCCTGCGGCTCGGGCAGGTCGTTGAGGTCCAGGAAAATGGAGGTGTTGGAGAGTTTGCGGTCGCTGGGGGACGACAGGTCCAGCAGCTCCTCGGCAGTGCTGGGCACCGAGCTGATGTACATGTCCCACACCTGCTCCGGCGAGTCCAGTTCCAGCAGCTTCTGCTTGATCTTGAGGTTCTTCTCGATGTTCCTGCGCTTGTGCTTGAACTCCAGGATGGTTTTGGTGTAGCGGTTGATGGTGGTGACCGAGGACGCCATGCAGGCGGTGAAGGAGCTCCAAGCCAAGCTACGAAAGAAAGGCAACATTATATGTCCATATCTCTTCAAATCCTCTCAAAACATACTAACACCACTAATGATTGATTCAAATATGTAAAAATGTCCCATAAATTAAACGCCAGCAAGAAGAAAAAAGGTGGCTTTACATGAAAACTCTCATCATCACATACCGGGCTTCTTTTCCTTCAAAATAAATACTTTAAAAAACAAGCTCTGTCATTATTTCAGCATGTTTACGTGCCACTTACTCCGTCCATAATTATTAGCTGCCCAGACTGTTTTTCTGTCAGGTAACAATTACTGTGATGGGAAACTGGTGTTGTTTTGACACGCGATCAGCAGACAAAAGAATCACCACAAAAACATCCATCAGTGGTAACGTCATCTGGATGTGAATTTAAATGAAGCATATTGGATGCGTGCACCCCCACACACCCCACCCACTTAATTGCCTGACTATTTTGCTGAAAAATAGGAGACAATCAGCAGTGTTGAATCTGAAGAACGGAGGCGGCTTCGGCAGCAGAACAATCCCACTCTTGATTTATGTTTAAGAAATGTGGCCAGATCACGTGGACTTGTTTAGGTGTCCACACCTTTGACAGTGTAGCGAATGTGCAGTTGCTTAATCTTTCGGGCTGCTGCTGAATGACTTGGGTCATGCAATTTTCACACCAACAGTGCCTCCTGCTGGTGGCGTTAAGGAACTGCTTCTGTGGAAATTACCTTCTGTCCAACACCTGCTGCCCAGAATATTACCTGAAGGCCCCGATGAAGCCCCTGGACCGTCCAAGGGAGCTCTCACACTATCTCCAAACATGATTGACCCCTAAAGTCCGTTTTCCTGCTCAAGCACAGTTTGATTCCTGGTATTGGGTTGTTCTTAATTTAACAGATCAGCATAATCCAGATTAAAAATAAAAACATGAGACGGTTATATCTGTCCACTAAAAAATGCCCCACAAAGCCAGTGGATTTCTGTGGTCCTGTCCATTTTGCTTAATAACTGAGACCACGAATTGCTGAAGTAATAAGGAACAAGTGGAATAAGGAGGGAGGGTGCAACTTGGCTAAAGTGAAAACACAATAAATCTGGCTCCTTAAATAAAAACAAAACAACACATGAAAATGACAGACATCCATTTCTGGTGATGGTTCTTGGGGCTAATTTGACAGAGCTTTGTTTTGTGAGCACTTCTTTAAAGCGGTTTTGATGGCAGAAAAACCAGAACTAAAATAAATGCTACAAAGTCGACAAAAGTTGGATCAGATTTTTTAAATGTTCACCATCATTTCTCACAAGGATCAACCCGGCAGGATGTGTGAAGAATCTTCTGACCGCCTGTTCAGCATCAAGACGCTTGACCGTGACGACTATCGTACAAAGCTGTGATTGATGCAAAAAGATGAAAAGGCCCTAAAGGTTCTGCCCAACTTCATATATGTGCAGCGTATTATTACACAATGGGCAACAAAAGTTGGAAAAGTCAACTTGCAGGCTTGAAAAACGGAGACCAAGTCCATCTTGGGTAGAAGTCGGTAGAAGTGTCAGGAAACTGCAGCCGCGTCCTCAGTTAACTCGTGACCCCGTGGCGATGCAAATAGGAAAAGCTCACTCGTTCCACATCTTCAAACGTATGGAGCCAAATCAAGGCCAAAAGTTTTGCTAATTTGAAAATAAAATTTGAACCTCAAAAATTCTTTTTTACAGTTTCAATAATTTTTTTTCAGTATCAGATCTTTTTTTCAGTTTCAGAACTTTTTATTTCAGTTTCAAATCTTTTTTTCAGTTTCAGATCTTTTTTTTTCAGTTTCAGAACTTTTTATTTCAGTTTCAAATCTTTTTTTCAGTTTCAGATCTTTTTTTTTCAGTTTCACTTCTGTTTTTTTCAGTTTCAAATCTTTTTTTTTCAGTTTCAATTTTTTTTTTTCAGTTTCAGACTTTTGGCCCCGATTTGGCGTGGGTGGCGTGGCATCAACTGAGAGGGGCGTGGCATCATGAGTGACAGCAGAACAGAGAAGGCGGGGGACGTTACTCAGTCATGTTGCCTTCAGGAAACGTAGGTTGCAAAGGTTATCAGTAGAAGTATGATTCAACACTGTATACACTATATTCACGTGATTGGCAGTGGAAAAAACTGATACTAGTGACACGTTTCTGTTTAAGAAGCTGTTTTAGACCAACTTTAAAGTTTGACATTTCCCACTTCCACATACTACCAAGTACGATCTAAAACAGCTTTTTAAACAGAAATGTGTCACTGTTAAACTTTAAAGTGTGGCTGTTGAACTGTACAGTCTGACAGTACAGTTGCTTTTATACTGCGATTGGTGCCAAGTACGGTCTAAAACAGCTTTTTAAACAGAAATGTGTCACTAATATCAGTTTTTTCCACTGCCAATCACGTGAATATCTAAGTGTATATACAGTGTTGAATCATACTTCTACTGATAACTTCTGCAACCTACGTTTCCTGAAGGCAACAGGACTGAGGAACGTCCCCCGCCTTCTCTGTTCTGCTGAAAAAAAAAGATTTGAAACTGAAATAAAAAGTTCTGAAACTGAAAAAAAGATCTGATACTGAAAAAAAAAATAATTGAAACTGTAAAAAAGAATTTTCAGGTTCAAATTTTATTTTCAAATTAGCAAAACTTTTGGCCTTGATTTGGCTCCATACAAACGGCAGCTCTGGGGTCTGTTTATTGGTCGCGGGTCTACACTTGTACCAGGACTTGTGCAGTCTCCCCAGAGAAGAGAAGAAGTGCTTTTGTACTCTTGAAATAATCTTAAAACATGAGCCGCATTTATTAGCCTCGAACACAAGTCCATCCAGCCCTGATAACCGTTCTCTATAATTTAAGAAAAATAAATAGAAACGTTTGTAAAGCGGAAAGTGAAAGAGAAAGGAATACTCACATGTAGGACCAGCTGTAGTCCCACGATTGAGGTTTCCAGTCCTCTGGGCCGAGGCTGACGGTCAGCTGGAAGGCCGTGGTGAACATCATGTGGGCCACCATGCCCAGCAGCCCTGCCATTCACACACACACACACACACACACACACACACACACACACACACACACACACACACACACACACACACACACACACACACACACACACACACGGAGGTTATCGACCCACGCTGACTCACCACTGCACTTCCAGAGTCTCGCCACATGGGGGCGGTGTTGAACAAGGAGCCGCTGCGGCTCCGCGGGCCTCGCTGCTTCAGACACGTGACCAAAACTCCAGCAGATAAACAGAATGAGGTGCAGCTGTGCACATCAGGAGGAATCACAACCAGACTCCTTATTTGCTCCTCTGAACATCTGGATGTTTGAGTCAAACGTTGCAGATGAGTTGAGACGGCAGGAAAACCCATGTTTACAGACTTTGGTTGAACAAAGACAGTGGTTATTTTCAGATTTTTACAACCAGTTTAAGAACGACTTAACTAACGACTTAACTACTGTACGTAGATGAATGACTCATCAGTTTTAACAGTTTAATTTAAGTTATAAAAATGACACATGGCTTTTATTGTTCTTATTACTTTCGCTTTCGTTTAAATTTTAAATCATGCTTTTTATTCATGTTTTAAGCACTTTGAATCACCTTGTTGAATTGTACTATACAAATAAACTTGCCTTGCCTTTCAATTCAGCACTTTCAATGTATCTGAGTTTTTTTTTTTAATGTATTCTTCACTTGGTTTTTAAAGGTCTGCAGGCTTTTGACAAGAATATGAATATCACTTTCTACCTTCTTGAGATTTGTTTATTCAACTCTTTTCAGTTAAAATGACACTTTTCTGTGCTGGTTTGGATGCTGATTGTCCAGCAAGATTTCTTCTGCTTATCCTCACACTTTATGATGATAACTGTCCACAACAGCTTGAGTTGTGTTTGTTTTTACACGTGCAAGCAGCAGATCGCGCTCTCCAAAACCCAACGGAGGACCAGAGAAAGACGTCAAATATAGACGGACTGAGGACGAAAGGACCGAAACAGAAAACCTTCAAACTGCTGGCGTGTTTCCATTTGTGTGCACGTTGTTCTAAAGTTTGGATCTTGACGTGAACCTCAAAGCGCTGAATTGCAGAAGAGTAACAAGCTTCTTCTTGGGACTTTCAGCTGGGATTGAGTTGGTCAACGAGAGACACAAGAAATAAATGTGGTAAAGTGTTTGGTCTGCAGAAGGAAAAACTGGAACGTAAATAATTTATTATAATACTGTACGCTAACGAGAGTATTGAACTGATTCCTGAACCAAAATGTCCCAAAAAAAATAATTTTCTTCATTTTAACTAAAAGTCCTGTCCTTTAAGCCAGAAGTCCAGAATGCAGAAGCTGAACAAGGAGCACGGCAACAATATGATGAACTAAGGATGGGACGCTGACAACCAGGGAGGGCAAGAAGAACAACCAACCACACGGAGGGTTTGAGATAAAATCAAAAAACAAAACCGGCGTCCAACGACACAAGAGCAAACAAACTGGAGAACACAGAAAGAATCAAATAGACCTGGAATCAAAATCCCAGGACCAGGACAGTTTAAACAAGGAGAGGATGGGTAGAACAAGGTCCCGACGATGGAGAATGAAGAAAAAGAACAGAGGGGACCTCTGGATGTGGTGAAGGAGAAGATGGAGTTGGTCAGTGAGACACGCGAAAATGCAAAAGACTGGGTGAGATGGAAACTGTGACAGCACTTGAAGGGAAAGCAAAGAAATAGAAGAGGAAAGGTTGCACTTCTTGCAGACACACAGGACAGAATTTAACAAGACATAAGTTTTATGTTCTTGGTTTTGAAACAGTTTCAAATAAAATGTCTTATTTGTAGTGCCATCTAATAATATATCGTCGTCATTTTGAAGCGTTTCTGCTCCTGCTCCTCATGGAGGCCCTCTGGTGTCCCAAAACGCTGTTAAATGAAGTTACATTGCAATTAAAATGTTTACGTGTCTGGAGTCAAGGGATTGCACTGTGCTGTTAACGCAATTATTGTTTAATTCAAAGATGACCTCATTTGGATTCGGGTCGGGGATACACGGTACATTCCTATGCAGAGTGTTGTCTTCGTCAGACTAACACGGGCGTTGTTGTCCATGTAGCAACACCGACTCTTGGCTGTGAGCTGACACATTAACATAAAACGCTCCTGTGATGCTCGTGTACGTGCTTCACTTCACTTCTCCACCACTCTGCTCCTCTCTTCCTGAATGTTTATCACGTATTTCTGGGCTTGTGTGTCTCTGGGGGCGAGTTTACATGATCCCAAATCAATCAATCCGTCCGTCCGTCCGTCCGTCCGTCCGTCCGTCCATCCATCCATACATCCATAGCAGCCAAATGTTATTATCATGAACATTATTTAAGTTTTAAAGGTGGGGTAAGTAATTTTTGTATGACATCAAGTCTGTTGATATTTGAAAAGAACCTCAACAAAATATAGACGTACTTCCTCCCTTCCCCTCCCTCCGGTGGTCCCCACCACCAACTCTCTCAATCCTCCGACCCTCTACCCCAGTTCACCTTCATGACCTTGACTACAAACCTCTCTCCTGTCAGTGATTGGCTGGAACAACGTTTGTTATGGTTATGGGGTGCAGGATAGCGAGGAGATATTTACCAGAGGTGGGTAGTAACGAGTTACATTTACTCCGTTACATTTACTTGAGTAAGTTTTGGGAGATGTTGTACTTTTAGGAGTAGCTTTGAATCACTATACTTTTTACTTTTACTTGAGTAGATTTGTGAAGAAGAAACTGTTCCTACATTAGGCTACGTTGAGCTCTTACTTTTCTTTTATCCCTTTTATCCGCGTACGCGTCAATCTCATGACATCACTGAGTGATTCTTTGGGAAAAATGTTTGTTTTTGCATGTTTTGTCACATTTACACAGACTCAAACACACACAGAGTTTCTATGAGTTCATGGACTTGTTCTAGTTCTGCCTGGTTAACAAAGAAAAGTACAAAGGCTTGAAATTTTGTGCTACTTGTGCTTAATTTATGTTTTTATTCTGTTATTTTATTATTTATTAAAGTACTTGAATTTACTTTAAGATTATTTTAATTTAAGCTATTTTTTATTTATTTTATTATTTTATTGATTGAATTTGCCTGAAGATGATTATTTTGTACTTTTGTCTGTTTGAATGGTTGTGTTAAAACAAATAAATCAGACGTTACTCAACAGTTACTCAGTACTTGAGTAGTTTTTTACTTTTACTCAAGTAATTATTTGGATGACTTCTTTTTACTTCTACTTGAGTCATATTATTCTGAAGTAACAGTACTTACTTGAGTACAATTTTTGACTACTCTACCCACCTTTGATATTTACAGGTTTAGAAATCCTGTAGAATTACTTACTCTACCTTTAAATGCTCCACACATACTTGCATCGACTGGCTTTTAACTTTTTTTTTTCGAGGGAAAAAGAAAGCAAGAGCTGGGTGACAGTTTATTTCAGAACATAGGAAGTAAATCCCGAGGACATGCTCGAGGTTTAGCAAGAGTGATGACGCTGAAAAGGACACCATTTTCAGGTAGAGACTGATCTAACAAAGGCTCGACATTCCCGCCTGTCAGGAACGGGATGAATGTGGAGGGTAGCAGTCGCTGGATTGATGGTGTTTTCAGGTGAAAAACGGATGTTTCTAATGACATTTGAAGCACGATGGGGTGAAGAAATCCCAAACTGTGGATCTACGCAAGCAACTACGGACACAGTCCACTTCCCATCAATGATGAAGCTTTTTTTGACGACTGCTGGATGCTTCAGCTCTCCGATCAGTGAACTCAGAGTCCATTTTTTTAAATAGTTTTTTTCTTTTCTTTCCTTCTTGTGGGAGATTTCGTCAGCCGAAACGAAGGCTCCGGCTCTTATACACTGACCATTAAACTGAGCATGAATAAATAACAGCAATCGGAGCCTGCCAATCCGATTACCACATAAGCTGCCCATCCTGCAAATCCTGGGACTGAACAAGAGCGCACCAGATTCAGCAACAAACACCTAAATTCCCGTCTCATCCCTCTTAATGCTCATGTTTATTCCTAAAGATAACACAGCGCAGCATTATCATAATGCCATGCAGATCAGGGACAGCTTGGTGTCAGGATGACGGGAACATTTCAGTCTCTGCATCTTGTTACGCATAAAAGTTACGCATCTTTGTATGCACAGGGTGAAGTTGTTCCATATGAAGTCAATAAACGTCAAACCAACAGGTCTATTTTTAGTGACGGAGCATTTCATATGCACACGGAGCACCAAAAGACCTGCTTTGTCTCCTCTACAGAACAGTAGAGGCATCTTTTGTCCACCAGAGGGCAGAAAAGTCCAAATGAAAACGACTGACCAGAAACAGCCGCCACCTGGACTTAACTAAGCAAATTGGTAAGAGACTCCCACCGGTAAAGTACTGCAGAGATGAAGATGCTGATGAAAGTGGCCGATGCAGTAAGGAGCTCCTCATCCCTTAAACGACCGTGTCAGGAAACATCCTGAGCTGTGGTCATGAAAAAAGAGGTTACTCTGCAGCTAGGGATGGTTTCAGCGTTGGCTGCTGCAACATTTTAATCACTGCGGTACTTTTCCAATGGGAGCCTCTAACCCGGGACAGAACGTGTGGCCCAGACTCGGCCCGGATCTGCAGTTTTCTGCAGTTTTCTTTTCTTTTCCAAATTCGGCTTTGACTGATGCTATTCACTCAAGACAAAGTTAAGAAATCTGGTCCACATCCCGCTCATGCGACACATGCCAAAACCCAAGTTTGGCCCAGTTCCTGGACGCTGGGACACGTCTGGCGAACATATCACCTGCCAGTGCTGTAACTAAGCCCTAGATGCCAAAAGAGGCCCAGATTGTTAGTTTCTTTTCCTCCGCTTAGTAATATCCTTAAATTCAGCGGGTTGTCTCATCTGATCTGAGGTAGTACCAGATGTGCCCAGATGTGTCTGCTAGCCAGAACATCTGTAGGTGTCCTGCACCTACACATCTGGGATTTCTATGGTCAGTGGATTACCGGACAGATACACGACTACAATAAAGTTTGGTTGTTCCTCCAGTCACTCCTGCTGGTCATCCAATTCAAAAGAGAAGAATTATTTAAATGTCTTTCTGCATCTGATCGTACAGGACCACTGAACCCTCCGCCGTCTTGTAAGCTTCAAGAGACGTCAGCAAAACAACAGTAAGTATGATCCTGAAATGGGTCACCTCACCTGCAGCTGGAGAGTTTTCTATAAATAAAAGAAGCAGACGAGGTTGAAAAGATCAGTTTGATTTAAAGTCAACTCCCAGTTCAACTCCCGTCATCTCCAAGCGAACATCCGTGGAGACAACGACGGGATGACTGACGGGCGGTCAGCAGCTCTGAAGGCGGCATTTCCCCCGTTGCCAGTGAAGCTCTTGCAGATGTTCAGGTCTGATCACGCCGAGCGGCTAAATGCATTTTTTCTCTTCTTTCTTGGAGGTGCAGAAGAACAGGAACACAGGGAACTTAAAGAAAACCGTTTATCCAGTTGTGTCGAAAGTATATGGGTTCCTCTATAGACACCCAGACCAGCTTTGCACACGATAAGACAAAGATGCGGTACACAAAGATACGCGAGTATCTGGACATCAGACTGGATTAGAGATGTTTACAGCTGGATATTTTAGTCAGACTATGTGGAGTTACGTCTAGTTAAAGTACAATGTTTAGTACTAAAGTCCTTCAGTGTTTGCAGCAAGATACTGACTAAAGGCTGAATTAAGGTTCTGCGTCACACCAACGCAGAGCACATGCCGCAGCCGTGACGCCGTCATGAACCCTTCGGACTTCTCCGTCACTCCATTTCTCCACGGTGGAGCATCCCCCGCGGCCACTAGTTAGCGATCTTTTTCTGAATGGTTTATCCGACTTTTTCCGGTCACAGTAAATCAAAGAGATAAGGGCAACTATTGTGCAAAATACCAAAACAAAAAAAATCACATATAAACGAAGAAAAGAGCCCTGAAAGTTCACTACTGCTTCAAACCGGAAACTGGAAATGTGTTGCTTCCAAGTGAACCAATCACAGCTCTCTCTGTCTGCGTGTGGTCTGCGTCGCCTCGACGTGTAGTTACAATTGTAGTTACAATTGACGTGCACCTCCCGTCACTGACGGGAGGTGCACGTCAGTGACGGCGCAGGTGACGGCGTGTGGTCTGCGTGGACGAAAACCACACGCCGTAGGCACGGCATCGTTTTGACGCAGAACCATATTTCAGCCTTAACTGTAAGTGCGGTGGAGAGGGAAACTTTATTCTACCTGCAGGAGCACCAGGATCAGAGCCAGTGACTCCAAGAAATTCAACAAAATGATAAAGGAGATAATTGAGAATAGAAAGTGAAATAATAACTAATAAGAGAAAATGCTTAACAGTTGCTAAACATGAAGGAAAACACATGAAAATCTTCTAAACAACACGACTATTAACTAATGGACCGTTCTTCGGTCAGACCTTTTCAGGTGTTAAGCAGTGCAACATACCTCTAAACACCTGCTGCCCACAGATATGAGCGTCTGCAGTGAGTCTATACAGTAAATATATATATACGTAGCTTTATTAAACTTTATTTTCCTATTAGTTTAACATGATAAATGCAGTAAAATGTTCTCCTCCAATAATCCCCCTCAGAGCTGTAGCTCATTGTAATTTATTGGGCGGTTTTTATCCATAAGTCTATTTTGTCCAATTTTGATTTGCTCACAACCACAACTTCATTCTAGATAGCAGCAAGCAGATATGACCCGTACCTGCTACTAGCTCGCTAATGATGCTAGTCACAAGCTAACTAGCTGCATTAAAGACGGACACGACCCAGAGACACGAGGGGGAATATGGACTTTCTTTCATCTTAGTCCATATAGGTTGTGTTGAGGTGAGCTGGAAAACAAAAACGGACATGAACTTATTTCACCCTTGCTTCTTTCACTGACAGACAACTTCTGTCTTTGGTAATGCTAAATATTGGTCTTTTAATGTTGAATGTTTACTCTTAACTTAGTATGTGTTACTATGAATACCTCAAATGGTTTCTCTTGGTTCTTGGTAAGCGTGTTAAACCTGTGGAAACGTCAGTGGAATTCCTGTTCAGTTAATTTCAACCCAGCTTTATTTATGTGTCGCCAAATCTTGACAAATGTCATCTGGAGGCACCTCAAGAGTCCATTCCTCCTCCGGGACTTGCAGGGATGACAATATAAACCAAATGATACCTATTAGGCCCTCAGCAATTACAATAAAACAAAGTTTGAATGACATTTAACAATTAAAGACACAGCCTGCATCGCTTCAGCAGCTCACAAGATATAAAAGCAGTTAGCCGTCTCTTTGTTCGGAGTCCCAAATCAAAGCACAAGACACACTAGAATAGCATCTTTACTCCAAACTAATCAGCATGCAGCCTCGAGCTGAACAACGCCTAAATATTCATATCTGCACGAGGAGTTCTCCAGATCTTTGTCCTAGGAATTACATGAAAGTTTTAACTTTTTTTCTTGCTGATCCGAGGCATTTCTGTGTTATATAATGATTACAGGCCTACTTCCTCAGGTCCTGACTTTAATCACAATACATACACTTGAGGCACAATTACATATATTTAGGAACATTTCAAACAAGACGAAAAACAAGGTTTCAGCTGGTTCAGTTTCACATTTGTTACTATTCGGACTGTTAGTGAAAACATAGTTCAGACGGATGTTTGTTAGCTCAAAAGAAGACCAGCTTGTGTCTTAGGTGATCTTTAGAAGTTATTCAAGAAAGTTTTAGCTCACGGGGTTGAGTAGCAAACCCATACAGCATATGGAGATGAGGTTTAAGAACCGAATCATGGGAGAGTTAGAGGCGTCAAGAGCATCTAATCGAGTCCCTCATTACACAGGCAGGAATCCAAAAACATAAACACAAAAGACCTCCACTACTGGAAGAGAAGAAAAACCACAAAGGAGCACATGAGAACACAACAGGGCAGCAAAACTGGATGTTTAACAGATAGTATGTTTAGTCCTAACCCAACATGGAGAGCAAGGGAAAGGAAAAAGCATTCATCAGGACGGAGGGCTGGAGACACAGGTGTGAACAATCAACTACAACTGCAGCCAGGGTCGTCAAACCAGAATTAAACACAAACGTGAACAGACTTTCAAAATAAAACATGAAGCACGTCATAAAAGAAAGACCAAATAAGAAGAACCAAGATAAACACGAAAAACAAAAAACAGAAACCCCAGATGTCCTTGTTGCAGCTGGTCCAGGTTTCAGTTCTGACTTGGTCCTCTGCTGATGCGTTAAAACACGACGGGTGCTCCTTCTAACGTGCTTTCATCACACCATAAACAACCGAGCAAATGTCTTACTTTTGGCCGGCGCATTTTGACGATGTCCCACCTTCACGTACAATTTCATTAGCTAGCAACTTGACTGGCTGACGTATGCGTTGAGGTGTCGAATGTTGAAAATGTACCAACTTTTAAGAAACCCAACAAACCCAATGCAATGGATGGAACCAATGCTAAGCAACACGTGACATCATTCCATTGAAAATAACTGGATGGTGACGTGCAGAATGCTTCCAACCAGAGCCGACTGGGAGATTTGCGAGGCCCTGTGCGAAATGGCCGGGGGGGCCCCTCGCGCGCTCGCTACGCTCACGCGCGCAAAATTTTGGGGTTTTTCGGGTCGGATTGGGTGTCTATATGCGCAATTTTAACTCTCCAATTAGCAAAATACTGGATACCTTCCCCTGCCTCATCATCATCTCGACTGCCTCGACGCGGGGCCCCGCGGCTGCTTGAGACCCGGTCGGATCGGTGATTTTTGTAACAAATTTATCTAACGAGGCTTTCAGAGAGGCATTAAACTCTTCCATTTTCTTTGTTTTTTTTCTTTTTTCATCCCCTGATGGAAATTTCCTGAATTTATATCGTTCTCTCGACATTGTGTGACAGTTTGTTCCAACTCCACCCGTCTGGATCAGAGCAGCTTGTGTCTGCGCTTGGTCTGACGCAGTTGTATTGAACAACAGACACGCGCATCATTGCACATAAATTTATTGATATGCACAGACTAGTACACATTTAGGTCTGTAATGGAACGTGACTGTTGATATTTATAAGGGAAAAAACGAAAAAAAAAATGAAAAAAAAAAAACGGCCCATAGCGCGAGGCCCCTTGGGGCGCGAGGCCCCGTGCGGTCGCACGGTTCGCACACCCCTTGCGGCGGCTCTGCTTCCAACGCATACATGTGTCTACTTTCTGGTCTCTCCTACTCTCTCACTCATGCCACTAGTGCCCTCCAAACATCCAAAGAAATAAAAGGAAGGCTTTGAACTTTGTCTGGTTGGTCATCGTGACATTCTGCTCGCAGTTTCAGGTCCACAAGGTCAGTTATGTGGGCGGTCCATCAGTGTGGTCCAGGACAGATTGGTTTTACGCTACACAAAAAGGTCACATGTGGCCCAGACCACCTCCATATGTGGTTTGAGTGATTGGATCTTGATGCGTCTTCAAATGTGTCTTGGGAAGATTTAGAGCTGTACTTAAAGCTTCCCACTGGTGCTAGGACCACTCAGCATGGATGTTAATACCAGGTCGATAGAGCATTTAGAGGGGAGCAATTTTCTATATGATTAATTAATTTCATCTCCTTGGATTGGAGATGGGGACATTGTTTTGGTGTTAAGTAGTCCAGTAGCAAAGGTAGAACATGTTTGCTTTTTTTTGTCCATATTTCAAAAGTACAGCTATTACCACACATTTTTACAGATATCAATTAAGTCGAGTCTGTTTGTTAATGGATTAAAGGAATGAGAAACCTTTTACATGTGAAGTTTTACCAATGTCCGTGGGTCAAAAAGCGACAGAAACGTAGCCCTTTAAGACCATGTGTAAGCCAGTAGTCAGTGATTAGAATTAACTGTGGTTATATTCACATATAAAATAATCTTGTTGTTTCACATGTACAGCTCACTACTATGCACGACAAACAGAAAAAGAAAGTGCCAGTGATGATGAAGCAAGTCCTCACCCTTGCAGAGCTCTGTTATCTAACGTTATATACAAACCCTTCCAAAACAGAACTGTACCTGGTACTTTGCTATGAAAGGACGCTGTATATATGTGAAAAAGAAGAGGGTGAAAGTGTAGATGGAGGCTGTACGTGTGGCACAACTCTTGATAAAAGGGTTTTTTGAACTGTCATCTCACCAAAACACTGCGAGTCACCTGTTGAGCCAAGTATCTATTTCTGCTAAGTCACTGCTCAGAGTGTGGCGGCCGGCATCGTTTTCAAGGGGGCGGATTAGACAAAAGGTCATTGTTAATTCCTCCGCTGAGATTTGGAGGCAGTTTGAGCTTTGGACACGTTTTCTGCTTGATTCTCTCAGCGTCCATGGATCCGAACACAACCCTCTGCAAATCCAACACAGAATATGAACGCTTTCTTAACGTTAACTGTCCGCTGCTATAAATGTGTGTATATATTAAAATCTCGGTTCGGTACGTACCTCGGTTTGGAGGTCACGGTTCGGTTCATTTTCGGTACAGTAAGAAAACAACATGCAAAATATAAACGTGCTAGTTGTTTATTACACACACACAAAATAACATTGGCTCTACGTGTGCCGGCGCTAGGACCCCTCGGACGCATGTGTCGTCGGGCGGTTTTTTCCTTCATGCTTCCCTGCAGCGTCACATGCAAACACAAACACACGTACCTGGCAGAAACATTTCTTTATATAATGTTGTCTGTCGCCCGCAATATTTTTTCTTTTTTTGGCCGGCGCCATAGTTGGCTAGCTACAAACTCTATACATCCCATAATGTATAATAATATGCCCGCGCTCTCAGCAGCGGTACTCGCATTGTTAAGGCTGATTTATGGTGCCTCGTTACACCAACGCAGAGCCTACGGCGTAGGGTACGCAGCGAGCGGCCGTATGGTGCACGTCGCTGCGTACCCTACGGCGTAGGCTCTACGTCGATTTAACGCCGAACCATAATTCAGGCTTTACTAGGCAACGAAGCAGGTTGACTCACGTTGCAGAACAGCGCTGCAGAGGCGCTCATAAACGTAAATGACGCCAGGCCTAAACAATGGTAGGGGAAACACTGGACTTGTCACAATTATGTGCTTAGCTCTTTAGTTCTTCATTAGTTAGTGCTTTTTTCTTTAATCTTAATACTTTCTCAGTGTGAGCGCAACTGCAGCAGCGCTCTGCTCCACAACGTGCGGTCCTCTACTTAATGTGTCCGTGTGGAAACTCGTTCGGTACGCCTCCGAACCGAACACGCTATACCGAACGGTTCAATACAAATACATGTACCGTTACACCCCTAGCATATATATATATATATATATATATATATATATATATATATATATATATATATATATATATATATATATATATATATATATATATATGCTATCTATCTATCTATCTATCTATCTATCTATCTATGGTCCCAACTGCGGGACCCTACTGCAGAGAAGCAGATGGGCATTAAAATAGGGTGGAGATTAAAGGGTTAATGCTGAATTACAGTGTATACCCTTTTTATGGTCCATTCATCCATCCCTCCCTTCCAGCTTCTTCCTATTTAGGGTCATGGTCTGCTGGAGCCTATCCAGCTCTCTTTGGACGACAGGAAGGGATACACCCTGCACAGTCTGCCAGTCCTTCACAGGGCCAACCTCTCTTCCTTACCATGAAGTAGTGGATCCACTGAATCTCAACATTTCATGTACATTTCAATTAATTGCACAGATGGTAAATACCACAATGGCTCTCACCTGAAAGCACGGTGAATATGGCAGCGAAAGCGTTGAGCTTCAGGCCGTCGATGACGTTTCCAAAGTGACACACTTCTAGAGACATGAGGATGCCCCCGGTGGCCAGCAGGAGGATGTACAGGCACTCTGCCACGATGCACAGCCACAGCACTCCTGTGGAGACAGTTGGTGATGACACAAGCAACAGCAAAGAGGAGGAAAAATCAGACACATTGACGTTGTTGTGATTGGGGGGGGGGGGGGGGGGTAAATAAAGGTGGAAGTTAAGCAAGGGTGAATACCATAAAGATTATTTTCCTCTAACCAAGAAATGGTCTGTTTCTACTAGTAGGGGTGCAGAGGACGCCATTGGATAGGTCATCTTGGGTTGTTTTTTTTAGTAGTGGCTTGTTGGATCCGTCTGTCAACCTGTGAAAGTTGAACTTCCCTCCAGCCCGGAAGAACGTGACCTCCACTCTCGAGGGGTCAGGATCACATATGGCGGTGGACTTCCACTTCCCTGCAGCCTGCAGCCAGACCCATGAATGTTCCTGCAAGAGTTCTGTACGGAGCCTGCTCCAGTTGCGACTGGTTTTGTACGTCCTCTACCGGGGAAAGTGGCCGTGAATAAGGGTGGTACCCCGTTTCTGGTTTACAGTGATGAAAGCAGGAATGGAAAAAGAAGGAGCGAGAAGCAAAGGACATCGGTGGACCAGTCCCTGTATCCGTTATGTCATTCATTTTTGTCGTCAGAAAGGATGAACTTATAGATCCACAACATCCTGACCGCTGGTCTGTGGGATGGTGGACGCACAAAAAAGAAAGCAGCAGACTGAAGACCTCTTTAAATATAAGCTGCAGTGTAATTGCCTGTATCACCCAAGGGCAGAAAGTTACTGTGGATAATTAATCACAAGTTGTGTAATAAAAGTAATATGCCTGTTTCCCAAAATATCTCTGTGATTTATTAACAGTTACATCCTTCAGCTAAACTGAATTTTACACTTTAGTAAAATATCTCTCTGAGTGGGTTAGTGGAAATGATTATGAAACACTATCAGAGCACATTATAAATGTCTGCAATTAAGAACATTTGTAAAAGCTTTAATTTTACTTTCATATATTAAATATCTTAATCATACAATACCAGTAAGAGGTAGAACTGGACATAAAAGCAATACACCAGAAGTGATTCATGGTCTTAACGGATGTAAAATAAAAGAAATAGAGTTATAGGAGAGCACCATCCTGTCAAAAGATCTCTTCGTTTCAGCCAGAATCTGTTATATTTTTAAGGGGAATAAAACACGAGTTGCCTAGTAACACGTATTCAAATTGCTGCTTTGGATTTCTTTTTTCAGTGATTTAGATGGTTGTACATTATTAATTTTCTCTTTTTGTCTTTTTTTTTTCAAGGTTGCACAGAAAAACCAAGGCAACCAGACACTGGAGTTTTAATGTCTTTTTTTTTTTTTTTTAGGAATCTTTTTCTAACCGAAAACAAATCCTGTGGAAGCTTAAAATCCAGCAACGACCACGCTGTCCTCCTGATGCTCCCAATCTCTCTCCCTGTGTCCATCACTCACCTCCAAGTCCATTGGTTCCCATCTGTAATTCAATTCTTGCTGAAGTCTGTGCACAGCACTTTTTAACGAAAAATTACTGAAGCATGACAAATCTGTTTTTCAGTGACGCATAAACCTGCAACTTTTATAAGTATTGTAGACAAGAGAACAAGTTACACAGTCATGCTCCCAAAAAGAAAGTTGCTCCTTTCTTCAATTGAAAGCGGCTGCAAGTTTCTTCTAACAGCTTTTTTCCTTGGTGGAGTTGCAGACTGTTTTGGCTGCTCCTCCCTGCTCCCAGAGCTGAAGATCTGCAACAGGACCTCCCTTTTCAAATGTTGTTTCAGTGGAGAAATCAGAAATGACCTCTAAGTTTAGCCAACGGTCAGTAATCACAAACCCGAACCCTCCCACTCCGACCCACAGCCAGTCACAACGATTTGTTTGTAAAATTATACTTTGTTATCTTATTAAGTTAAAACCTTAGAAGTGAAAAAACGTTTACTTTGCTTTACCTTTTCGCTTTCAAATATATATCTGGTGTCAAATGAACAATTTTTTCTGACATCGTTCTGTATCTGTTCCTTTATTGCAACAAGTTCAACATCGTACCATGTATTTCTTCGTCTTCACACCAGGTTAATGTTTTTGTATACGTCTCCGAACAGAAGCTGTTTTTTTCACCTTTTTTTCTCTAGTAGGGAAAGATGATTGCATATTGATTTGGCATAAGATTATGTAAGATATTCAGGAAGCTCCCCATCCAACCAGGCCTAGGACCCGGTGGTGGGAGTTGCTGGGAGAATGGGGCAATCTTGTGGTCGGAGGATGGCTGAATTTACTCACCACACAACAGCCACAAAAGGTTAAATCCTATTCAAAAACATGTGGAAAACCTTTTTTTTGATGCAAGTCTTCCAACTACAGCTCATAAGAATGTCTTCTACATGAAGTTATACAGCATAGGTTTAAACCTCTCTTTTACCAGTTTTGTGCACATGAATAACTTAATTTAATTTTAGGGAAAATCTGGCTTGGATTTGGTATAGAAACGCTTTACTGTACTAATCACTGTTACAGACGCGAAGCGGTTGGGATGAGAATCAACACCTCCATATCCGAGACCGTTGTTCTCAATCAGAAATGGGTTGGCAACGCTCTCCGGGTAGATGAAGAGGTCTTGCCTCAAGTGGAGGAGTTTAAGCATCTCAGGGTCTTGTTCACGAGGGAAAGATGAGTTTCCTCTTAACGTAAACACTGATACCTACAACTACTGCAGTACCACTAAAGAATTGTGCTTTAATTTTAATTTTGTCCCTAATTAAAAGTCAAGAATGGATCCCTACCCACAGATTGTGGTACATTTGCATTTATTTACCAGCTGAAGCCAAGTTTAACCTAAAAATAAAGCAAGGTCCACACAGAAACAGTCTAACAGAAGTTAGCATGCTGTAGTGCATCTCCACAAATAAACACACGTCGGAGAAGCGTCATGCCATACTGCAGCCAAACTACACATAAACACTGCACATGACTCAAGACAGCATCTTAAAACAACAAAGAAAAGCAAAAAAACAAACGCCTAGGTACTGAGTATGAGCACATTTCTGCAGCTGCAACGCTAACATGCAATGAACAGCTAGTTGACTAAATTTGCTTTAAAACTTAAAACCACCCGGTATCAAGTGGTACTTGCTTGCCACAGCAAAGCCTGCACACCTTTATCGACACAGAAAACATGATACCAGCAGAACAAGTCAACATCAAAAGAAGAAGCCACAGCGACAACACAGGGCAAAGCTAGCTGCTGCTAACAAGGCATCAGAGACACATGGACCTCCTCGTTGCACCACGGAGTAGGTTTGCTGACCATTTCTTGCTGTACTAAAGTTTAGTTTAATGAAAAAACACAACATCAACACACCCGTCAGATACTGGTTTATCCTCCAGACAAAATACACCCAAAAAAACAAATGTACATGTAACACCTTACGAAATACCATGCCACTCATGCAATAAAACAAACATCGGGGAGACAGGGAGGAGCTTCATTACAAGAAAGAAAGAACACAAAAAGGAATGCGAGAAGGAGACAACAACAAGATAAACAAGAGCAAGAAAAGAAAAGGCATAACAGGAACACTACAAGTCAGGCATCACCGATCACTGCAAAAGGGAAAAGCACATCATGGACTGGGAGAAGGCCAGAATCATCGGACAGCAGAGGGCCTGACTCACCTGTCAATCTGACAGGTGACTCGAGCCTCCCTTTCAACATCAGCTGATAAATGACGGGTCACACACACACACACACACACACACACACACACACACACACACACACACACACACACACACACACACACACACACACACACACACACACACACACACACACACACACACACACACACACACACACACACGCACATCTTGTGACTCTGATGAAGGCGAAAGGAATCGCTGAAACATGTCAGTTAATTAAAAAAACCTAAATTATTTATCTGAAAAAAAGAATTAGCAAAGTAATTGTTTAAAGTATAATTTTAACGTGGAAAGAAAAAGACGCAGTGGCTTTGAACAAGGAAGCAACTTTTGTTTACCACCTATTATTCTGTCCTGACAGTTTTCCACTTTACTTCAGTCTATTATAAAGAATCGAATCCTTGGAGAAATTTGCAGCGTTTTTATTTGAGTTGCAAAGTTTAAACTCACATTTATGAATATAGAAAATCCCTTAGTCAGGCAAAAACTACAGCTGCTCCACCAAGAACGGGTCACAGGAGGAAAAATGTTAATACAGAAAAATAAAGAAAGCCAAAGCAGCGAAGGGGAAGCACTGAGGATGTGAACGAGGCAAGGAAGGAGCAATGAAGGAACTGATGAGGTGGGAGAAAACTTAATAAAAGTGATTGATTTTACCGAACACCTCTGCACTTATTTCCCAGCAGTAGCTGTAATTACTTCATGCAGAGATCTTTAATTTCAACTACAGTCTTAATTCAGTTATCTATTTAGGAAAAGGTGTGTCATACACTGAGAAAGGGAAAGAAAGACTGAACTGTTGCTGCGGTTTAAGGATCAGTACAGCAGAAATGAAAGTTTAGGCAAACCCTCTGTGACATCACCCGTGGGTTTAAGCTCGTGTCTTGGAGCTGCGGTCGACGCTATATTGGCAGGAGATGACTCCACTCAGCTAGAGTTAATCCAAGAAAGGGAAAACTGGCAGAATGAACAAGTCTGATTCTTGCAAGAATGCATGAAGACAAGACGCCAAAAATCCATTTGATCAAACTGTGTGATGGGATACAAACCCACTGTTAGATGAGAAAAACACTCACCTTTGTCCCCCTTAAAGGTATTGTGACATCATTTTTAACATGCTTTTAACACTATTAAAAGTCTTGGCCAATATCCCTCAAATGTGTCTAAAAAGTTATAACAAGAAAAACTTCAATCCAGTACTCCATGCCTGGCTTTTTATTACAGTGTTTTTTTGCGCAGTGAAAAACGCTTCCTTTTCCCCCTTTCCTGTCAATCATTGCCCCGCTCCTCCTCCAAACCTCCTCCAACCCAACTGCTACACACTTCTGCCGTCTCCACACACACGCGCGCACACTGAACCACAAACACCCACAAACACCCACACACACAGCCCAGACAGGGCGACTACAGCCCGGGGATGAAGTCCGTGACCAGAGGACTGGAAGGCAGCACCGTAGCTCCCCACAAGCAATACGCTAACAGCGGCGTTGGAGAGTTAAGCCGGGAGCGACAGGCGAAGCATGCACGGAAAAGCAGCACGGCAAAGCAGTACACCGCAAACAATCACAAAAATAAAGGCATGCGAAGCAGCAGTGTCCCCTTATCTTAAGTCCAGTCAGTGGCCGCGGGTCTTCTTTTTTTTAAACAATATCTTTTATTGTTTTTCTTTTTCAAACATAACACAACAAACAGAAAAGCAACACTACATGAGACCAGTGACATTAAGATAAGGAAAAAAATAAAAAATAAAAACACCAACAAAACACAGACAAAGGCACTACTCTCCTCCAGGCTCTTCCATTAGATGATCTAGGTTCTCATTTTTCATATAGTCAACAAAACAACCCCAGACTTCCTCGAAGATTTCCTGTTTGTCCTTGATGATATATGTTATCCTTTCCACCGGTAAGCACAGTGACATCTCCTGGAACCACTTCTTGATGCTTGGTTTGTGTGGACTCTTCCAAGACATAGCAATAACCCTCTTGGCTAGTAGTAAACTAATGTCAATAAACCTCCGCTTACTTCGCCTGTACGCGTGACCATCTGGATAGAGTCCCAGCAGGAAGAGTTTGGGTTCTGGTACAATGGAGATATTCAGTATTTTCTGAATTTCCTGTCCCACCTCCCTCCAAAATTCCATTAATCTGGGGCATGACCAGAGACAGTGGAACAAAGTGCCCTTCTCTATAGAACATCTATAGCACAAATCAGGTATAGCTCCGTTAAACTTATTAATTTTTTCTGGAGTAATATATGTTCTCATAAGCCAGTTATACTGGAGTAATTTGAAACGGGTATTCCCAGTTTGTGACTGGGCTTTCAAGCACGCTTTAGTCCAAAGTTCCTCTGTCAGGTCATCTCCCAAGTCTAGTTTCCAGGCATTCATTTTATATTCAGAAGACTCTGGTGAAAAGGACATTATTAAATCATAAAAAAAAGAAATAAGCCCCTTACCAGATGGGTTCTTGACCAGGGCCTTCTCTAATGTGGACAGAGGAGGGGCCAGCTCAGACCGATCCCGATTAACCCTAATAAAGTTCCTCAATTGCAGAAATTTGAAAAAATGAGTGCGAGGGATATCATACTTATTAACCAGCTCTTCAAACGAGAGCATATTTCCACTGACACAATCAAATAAATCTCCTAAGCATCTCACCCCCTTGTTAAACCAAGATTTAAAGCCCCCATCATTCCTACCCGGTGCAAATTGGCTATTTCCCCAGATTGGGCTGAAACCCGAAAGGTGCAAAGGCGCCCCCATATATTTATTCACCTCCTGCCACACTCTAACCATGGTTTTAACTATAGGGTTATGCGTAACTTTTTTGAGATTCTTAGGGTTATCTGAATACAAATAGGTAGGGAATGGAAGCTTCAGAGAGCTGGATTCAAGATCAATCCATGCCGGCGCCCCCCCCATTGACCAGTTTGTAAAATAGAACATCAAGGTTCTCAATTGAACCGCCCAGAAATACCACAACAAGTTCGGGCACTGTAACCCGCCCCTATAATAAGGAAGGTATAGCAGAGACAAACGGAGTCTAGAGCGTCTGTTATTCCAAATAAAATTAGTGAATAATTTCTTGATCCTAGAAAAGAAGTCCAAAGGAGGAAATAGGGGTATGTTCTGGAATAAATATAATAATTTTGGAAGAATGTTCATTTTGATTATATTAATCCTGCCCATCAGGGAGATTGAGAGACCTGACCATCTATCAATTGAATTCACAATTGTTGATATTATTGGGTCATAATTGGATTTCACCACATCCTCCACGTTCGGAACAATTTGTATTCCCAAATATTTAAAGGAGTCTACAGATTTAAAATAGGACACATGTTCAGGAGGCTCAGACCTTTCCTCTGAATTCAACAGCATAATTGACGATTTAGAATAGTTCATTTTATATCCAGATATGTAGCCGAATTTTTGAATCAGATCCATCAGGGCCGGAATGGTTGTGTCCAAATTTTTAAGAAAAAGGATTACGTCATCGGCGTATAGTGCTATACGTTGTTCGAAAGTTCCTATTGTTATACCTGTTATTAACCTGTGTTCTCTCACAGCGATGGCAAAGGGCTCAAATGCTAAGACAAATAGGAGAGGGGACAGCGGGCATCCCTGTCTACAGCCCCTGCTGATCTCTATCGGTTTAGATATCATATTGTTTGTGATTATTTCTGCGTATGGATCCCTGTACAGGAGTTTCACCCATTTGCAGAATTTTTCCCCCAACCCATATCTACCTAGGAGCTCAAATAAAAACACCCACTCCACCCTATCAAACGCTTTTTCGCCATCAAGAGACAAAAAAGCTGTGTCTGGCGCCCCCTTCTGGAAATGTAATATGTTCAAGACCCTTCTTACATTATGGAAGCCCTGCCGGCCTACGATAAACCCATTTTGATCATCCAAAATAACGGTAGGCAGCAGGGGTTCCAATCTCTTTGCTAAAATTTTGCATAGTATTTTTAAATCAGAATTTAGAAGACTAATTGGTCGCATGTTCTCACATCTATCGTTTGATTTGCCAGGTTTGGGCAACAGCGTTATGAGGGCGCCTCTCAAAGTGAAGGGCAACACCCCTTCCTCAAAGGATTCGTTGTACATGTTCAATAAGGGTTTTGTCAGTTTATCTGCAAACTTTTTGTAAATATCTATTGGCAGACCATCAGGGCCCGCCGATCTACCTGCATTCATACTAGATATTGCCTCCAAAATTTCACCCGTACCGATATCTGCACCCAGCCTTGCATTATCTTCTTCTTGAATTTTAGGGATATTAATGCTGTCCAAAAAAGAGCTTTGATCCAGGTTATTCTGTTCCACCTCAGACCTGTATAATTTGCTATAATAATCTTTAAATGCCTCATTTATTTCAACCGGGTCTATAATTGGATCCCCGATATCATTTTTTAATTTAGTAATTGCTCTTTCAGTTTGGAGCTGTTTGATTCGCCAGGCTAAGACCCTCCCACATTTTTCCCCCTGATCAAAAATAGTTTGTTTGAGTTTTAACAAATTTGCAGCTGCCTTCTCAGCAGAGATTTTGTTATACTGAGCTCGTAGCAATATTATTCGCTGATGTAAAGTCGGACATGGCTTCTTAAAATAAGAAGCTTCCAGTGTTTTAATTTTGGTTTCCAATAGTAAAATCTTTTGTTTATTTTGTTTTGTTTTGGAACTTGTAAAGTTTATAATCTGACCCCTCAAGAAGGCCTTAAAAGCTTCCCATCGTATACTTGCAGACGTTTCATCAGTATTTGTGGCGAAATATATATCTATTTGTTCCCCCATAAATTTGATCATTTCAGGGTTCTGAAGCCAGCTTTGCTCAAATTTCCACTTAGGAGGGTCCCGCGCCCGACCTGGGTCTACATAAACCAAGCTGTTAGGTGCATGGTCTGAAATTAGGATGCTATCATAGACACAGTCTTTGACTTTACATACTATGCTAGCAGAAACCAGAAATAAATCTATTCGACTATATGTTTTATAAGTACTAGAGTAGCATGAGTACATGGATGCTTCAGGATTCCTGTCCCTCCATATGTCCCTAAGATTTAGCTCCTCAGCAAATTGTTGAATAACCCCCCTGCTCTTAGAGTGCGTCTTATCTATTTGGGTAGATCGATCTTTAAGGGGATTGAGAGTTACATTCCAATCCCCCGCTATCAATAAATGACCTCTAAGAGGAGACAATAACAAAAATAAATCTGTAAAAAATTTAGGATCGTCCTTATTTGGTGCATATATATTTACTAGTATAAGACGTTCAGTTAGAAGGTTGCCTTGGATCACCAGGTATCGCCCCATTTTGTCTGTTACCACTTTAGAAACATTAAATGGAATAGATTTATGAATGAGTGTTAGTACCCCCCTCGCCTGGGACGTGAAGGGAGACGAAAATACCTCCCCACTCCATCTCTTCCTAATCTTAATGTCCTCATTTGGTGCCAAATGAGTTTCCTGTAAAAACACAATTTTAGATTGTATATCTTTCAATCTCTTCATCACCTGTTTAACTTTTTTAAGCTTCTGTAGACCCCTACAATTCCATGACGTGAATTTCACCTCTAGTTCCCTAGTCATTCTCCCATATTTCAAATAAATGACCCGAACCCGAGTTAAGAGCAGCGCCTACAAACAAAGAACCCATAAACACAGAAGACACACGAAACATTGAAAAGAGGACTGTATCAAACAGTCTCGAACCCCACGAAGAAACCCTGTAAGCCCACGTAAAGGACTCCTTCCCCCCTCCCCACTTCTCGCTTCCAAAAGGCAGGGGATCACTCCACACCCAGTGAGGAATGATCACACAATACCAACCGACCTATACTAAACTCTCCCTCCTTGTATTATAATAATGAAAACAGAACATTAAACAAGGTATACAAACTTAACTGTAAAGTGAACCCTAACAAATTACATATACACGCATCTTCGCATGCACACGCATATACACATACATACGTGCACATACATACACCTGCAGTAACTTTTCCCCCTTTTCCCCATTCGTTTGATCATAAACTAATTTAAAAAAATAAATAAATAAATAAAAATAAAAATAAAAAAAAAATAAAAAAATTAAATTAAAAAAAAAAAAAAAAAAATTAAAAAAAAAAAAAAAATTTTTTTTAAATAAATAAATAAATAATAAAAAAAAAAAAATTGAAAAAAATTGAAAAATAAATAAAAAAATAAAAATAAATAAATTAAAAATTAAAAATATTAAAATTAAAAATAAATTAAATAAAAATATAAAATAATAATAAAATAAAACGACTTTTTTTATAATTATTAATATAGTTATTAATGTATAAATCGAATTCGAAAATAAATCTACTCTTATATATACACTAAAATAAATACTTTATTCCTTCAACCAAGAAAACCCCGTGTAAAGACTACTCATTGGGAACACATCAACCTGATGATTTTATAATTAAGGGTGTAATACCGTAGTGCGCCAGCATCGGCGCCAGCTTGGTGTAAAACTTTTCAAAACAACCCCTTGACCTCAGGTATTCACCCGGAAAAAAAACAAACCGGCAAACGTTGCATTGTGGGAAACATATTTCCGTGTTTAAGACACGCTACAACAACACAAAGAAAAAAAGAACACCCACTCAGTCACGAGTAACAGACACCGCACATGTAGGTGAGCGCAATGCGCCGACAGTTAAGGCACAGCGCGCCACCCAAAAATAAAATAAGTCTCACCCAGGTGTATCAAAACCACGGACCAGCCCACGTTAGTTTCCCCCGGCCGGCAACTCAGCCCGGCTCCCAATTTCAGTGCGCATCCATTGCGGGTGTAGACTTCTCCTTCTCCTGGATTTGGCGAATAAAGTCTTTGACGTCCCCAGGTTTCTCAAAGCCTCGAGTCGCGTTCTTATAGGTCACCAACAGTTTAGCTGGAAACAGCATGCCCTGTCGGATCCCAGGGATCCCGCGCAGCTGGTCCCGCACCGAGTTGAATTCCTTCCGCCTGTTGATCACTTCAGCCGGCAGGTCCGGGAAGAACCTGACGGGCTTTCCCTCGAACAATATATTCCCAGGGGAACCCCGGGTTTGATCCTTGGCTGTGGTTATAGCTTTAATGGCTTGCGTCACCTTCTCCAGGTCCCGGCGATCCAGGAACTTCATGATCATGGTTCTTGGTGGAGCATTGCCGTCCCTCCGCTGACCGATCCTATGAGCCGCTTCCACGGTTATCCCAGACGTTATTCTGAGCGTTTCGGGGAGCCACCTCTCCAGGAAAGCACAAGCATTGCTCCCCTCAGCATGTTCAGGCAGAGAAACTAGTCTTAAATTCAGTCTTCTGGACCTCGTTTCCATGGAAATAACTTTCTGGGCCATCTCCGCGTGCTGTTTCTCCAATCTTTGCACCTTGGCTTGTAGCCCAGCCACAGTATCCTCCGCGCTGGAGATTCGGGTCTCCGCACTTTTGACACGTTCTTTACATTCCCCAACGTCCTTCTTCACTCCTTCTATTGCCAGCATGACTGAGTCCAGTCTCTTAGAAAAGTCAGATTTCAGATCCCTGATAGCTTCTAGAATCAGCGCATTTCCAGCGCCTTCCCCTCCGTCTTCCATGCCGGACTTTTCCTCCGGGTCCATGCTAATGCTACCAACGCTAGCCTTTCCACTACCTCGGCCTCCAATAGAACTGAACTCCAACTTAGCTTGATGTTTGCCTCGGAGTCTGTTCGATTTTCTGTCTCCCATCAAGGATTTTGGTTATGGGGATAAAATAGCTCACTTTTCCATAATATTCTGTTTCATTTATTTAGATAATTCTAACACACCAGCGGAGGCGAGAGAAATGCGTCCGACTAGCTTGCCGCCATCTTGAAAGCCCCGCCGCGGGTCTTCTTAGCAGTTTTCCTCCGGTGATTAGAACAAAAGAGGCTCTAAACAGCTCCGTGTTAAGCCTGATTTATGGTTCCGCGTTAAATCGACGCAGAGCCTATGCCGTAGGGTTCAGCGTACGGTGCGCGTCGCCGCGTAACCCTACGCCGTAGGCTCTGCGTCGGTGTAACGCGGAACCATAAATCAGCCTTTATGGTGCGCTGGAGAGGAGAGGAGGCAGGGAGCTGGGTGGAGGGGGCGGTGATTTAGCGGACCGTTACGTAACGGTCCGCCACCAAACCAGATGCGCCGTTTTTGCATAATTGTGCGGAAAATCCCAGAAAGCACACAATACACTGAATGTTAAAAGTTCGGTTTTTTTGGGTGTAATTGATGTCAAGACACCCAACAAAACACAAAAAATCAAGAAAAATTTGTTTTTCATGTCACAATACCTTTAAGCACAAGTTAGTAGTTTTAGCTTTAGGTAAAACGAGGACTGCCGACGCTACGGTACTCAACTAACCACTAGCCAATTTCCAGTGGCATTTCTTACAGCTGGTGTCCGGATTGAACTGTTTTGTTGGGGTTGCAGCACAGAAAAAACAGCGGTGCAAGATGTTGAGCGCAGAGTTTGCTTCTCTGGCTTTACTGATGCAGGAAATTTGCAACGTGAAACACTGACGGTATCTGTGAATGTGCTCCACGAGGTTTGACCATCGACACGTTGCGTAGGATTCCTCTGCCTGATCAACGCCACACCAGTGCAGCCGACTGCAGAGCTGCTGACGGCTCACTTACCTGCTCTAGCGCCTCTAGAGGTCAACGCGATACTGCACGTCATGTACGTATTGTATATTGTTTTTGACCAATGTGCCAAACGAATACATGTGTTGTTAAAAAGCGCCAACCACCTAACTTCTGGGTCAAAGCTCATTTGGAACTAAGATTGGTTGTAGTTCCCTGACTGGCCACCAGAGACCCCGGTCTCCATTGACTTCCATGTTAAAATGTCCAAATTTAGAGGAGATTTTATATAAATTTTTTTATCAATATTTCTAATATGATTAATTGACAGTTGGCTCAGCCAATGGCTAGGCGCTATCACTTCCTCATCCATAAACGTCATGCAACCCCGGTCAGCGAAGCAACCACTCGTTTGTATTATCCCAGTTTCGGCTAAACATGCAGGTCATTTTTGATTTTACAGTCCAGTCGACCTGTTGAACGGCTTATCCTGCTGGACGGCAGCTCTGCAGCGTTCAGCTGAAGCAGCTGGGAGCAAAGCTAACTTTGATTGACATGGGTGGGTGTGTTTCAGCTTCTTGAGCAACATGGCTGCACCTCAGAACCACTTTTCAGAAACCAAAAGTCATGTGACCTAATGCTTCGTCCATTGTTTAAAACAGTCTGTGGTACATTCCTGCAATCAATCAATCAATCAATCAATCAATCAATCAATCAATCAATCAATCAATCAATCAATCAATCAATCAATCAATCAATCAATCAATCAATCAATTAACCAACCAATCAATCAATCAATCAATCAATCAATCAATCAATCAATCAATCAATCAGGATGTAACAGTTCGTTTCCTGTAAGTTTCCACATTTTAACATGGGGGTCACTGGAGCCTCACATTTAGAGCCAGCCCCTAGTAGCCATTTGATGATCTGCATTTTCCACAAAAAATGAAATAAAATAAAAAACTGGAGCCACTCACATAAAAAAATAAAAGCCCTAAACAGTCTGACCATGGAAACAACTGCCAGCTCAGACTGCTGGATACCTTTAACTGACCCAATAAGCACAGCTTTATTGCATTCTTATAAGCACATTGGCCATTATTTTGCGTTAAATCTCATTTTTTTCAACATTAATTTCAGGCTCAGCGGCTTTCTTATAGCTTCAGTGTTGCAGGAGACCAGAGTTCATGCCTCAAAATAAACAAACCCCCCCAAAAAGCCCCAAAGTGTTGCTTTGCTTGGTGGATTTACCCCATCCCCTCCCATTTTTAACACCATTACAACACTTATATTGAAGTCAGAATGCTCCAACGTCAAAATGACAGTGTATATAAATGAAATTCTTACCTCTTTCATTCAGTGGTGCAACATAAATAAAATTCCTGCATTTTTCACCTGCAAAAAAAACAGACAAACACAAAACAAAACATGCAAATGAGACATTTAATTGACACTTGATGATAGCAGCCCCCACTGCAACATGCTGATAAGTGACACAGGGGCTTCATCTGTATTCCGTCATGGTATCAGACTGGGATTGAGAGCCCAGGTAGACTCCGTGAGACAAGGATAAAGCTGGGATGTAAAATAAAATCACATTCTGATCCAATCTGGGAAGGGATTTCCATCCTGTGTTAGCACAGTAACAAGGTCTGCCACCACCCCCCACCCCCCAAATAGCAGACAGGAATTTTACTGTTGAGACACAAAACATGTTTTCATGGTTCATGGTGCTCTGAATACAGACACATAATCTGTAGATTCATATACATCCACAGCTGGGGAACCATGCAGATATTTCTGGACCTGTCCTGTATCATACCAAACAGAAAATTAAACATCACCTTAACCATCCACCTGTAACCTTGCTTTTATGACATAAGGTTATCAATATTATTATTATATTTTAATGGAAGTTTCTACAGTTTCTTTGGATCTTCAAGAAATATCAAAATACATAAAAATGCTCCCACCATGTGTTTACTGTTTACAGCTCCCTTCATAACAAATGGTTTTAGGGGGCAGTGTCAGACACTTAACGTGTCGTGGCTTCTCCCATTTTCTTCTGAAAATTGAGCCTTTTTAAAGAAAGATGTTACAGCTTCAGTCAAGCCAATTCTGAGGTGTGAATGCAAAGTGAAGGGACGTTGGAAGGAGTTAAAGACGTGGAGGCTGGATAATTATACCCAATGTGGTCTATGACGTCACAGCCACTCACTAAATGGCATTTTTTCAGAGATACTGAGGCCATATGAAAATAACAGAGTTGTGATGTGACATAATTGTGTTACTTGGAACACCTAAAATGAATTATCAGAAGCACCAAATGAGGAAAAAAAAAATCCCTGTAATATATCCATCCCCTTTAAAGATCATCTGAACATGTAACTGAATTTTAAAGAATCTAGAAACCTCAAAGCAGAAGGTTATTTTTAATCTCACATTTGAACTAATTCCTGGGGTTAATTGTTCAGTTTAGTTGATTGTTAATAGGAGAAGATCCTGGTCTATGGCGTCACAGCCACTCACTAAATGGCAGATTTGCAGAGCTACTGAGTCCATATGAAAGTAAGAGTTGTGTCATGCCACCGTTTTGTTACTTGGAACACCCAAAATGAATGATCAGAAGCACCAAAGGGGGGGGGATCCCCCATAATGTATCCAATTTAAAGATCATCTGAACATGCCACTGTTTTACTTGGAAAAACCCAAAATTAATTATCAGAAGCACCAAAGGTGGAAAAAAAACCCTCATAATATATGAGAGGAGCTGGAAATGTGGGCATTTTTAAACGTAGACTAAAAACTCATCTATTTGGTCTGGCTTTTATGTAGCATCACATTTTATAGTTTTATTCTGTTTAACATTTTTTAAAGGTATCTGTTTTATTTATTTATCTATCTCTTATAATGTTTTTTATTATTTTTTATTGTTGTGGACTGATTATTTTTTAGCCTTAATCCTTGAACTTTATAAATTTTATATATTCTATATTGTAAGTCAGGGTGCATTGGTCTCCCAGTTTTTATTTTTTGGTCTCCCAGTTTTTATTTATTTGTTTATTATGCTTATTTTTCAATCAAAATGTCAAAGCACCTTGTATTTCATGTACCTGAATGAAAGGTGCTATATAAATAAAATTTGATTGATTGATTGATATATACCCCCTTTAAAGATCATCTGAACATACATGATTTTTGAAGAATCCAGAAACCTCAACACAGAAGCGTTTGACGTTTGAACTAATTCCTGGGGTTAATTGTTGAGTTAGTTTGACTGGAATAAGCAGCAGGTCCTACCGGTCATGTTGATGTTCTGCTCGCAGGAGAACCAGATGCCCGTGTGAAACTTCCTCATCACGTACTTGTCCTCGCCGGTCTCCCAGATGTACTGGACCAGGCGCGAGTCGTTGATGTTGGAGCTGTTGAACATGATGCAGAAGGACTGCCTGGTGGTGACGGGGCCGGAGCAGAAGGGCTTCACCACCTTCCTCAGCCCCTCGCACCAGTAGCTGGTGGTCAGCGCCGACACGGCCAGGAACAGGGCGACCAAGTTCAAGGTGAGAGCCAGCCAGGCTCTCCGCCGCCGGTCGATCCCCATCACTGCGCTCCGGGGCAGGAGGGAGGCGTGGAGCCACAACTTTAATCCCTCGCCTTGTATGACACCGGATTCATGCGATTTCTCCTGCTCAAATCCTTCATAATCCGGTTATTCCCGTTAATATATCCGCCGCTAATTAACGCGGCGCGTCTGGCTCTCGCTGCGCGTCTCTCGCATCTGCCGCTCCAGCGCAGACAACTCTCTCATTTTGTGAGCGGCCCCCCCATCTACAGGAAAACACACTGCGCCCTCTCATCCAGCACACACACACGCACACACACGCACTTTTTACCAGCTTCATGCAACACAGAATGTGATTAGATAGAAACGGAGCCCAGTCTGCAGTCTGAGGATGTAAAAACTATGAAACTCCCTTTGGAGTTATGAATGTTGAATGTTGATGATCTACAAGTTAAGCAACAGATTTGAATACTTTTGTTTTTCAAAGATCATATGGGGAATACAAAGGGATTACAGCAGGGGCGTCAATTGGGTATGGCAAGGTATGGCAGCCGCCACACTTTGGCTTCAAGGGAAAATGTAAATGTTTGTTTTTTAAATACATTTATGGAATTACTCTGTCTATTTGTATTGATTATTCTATTACTCAATACATATAGAATAACTACAAATGCAAATCAGAACAACATGAACAATTTCACTAGTTATGTTACATTGTAAAAACTCAAAATCTTAAGAATATTTGTCTTATTTCTAGTTAAAATGTCAAATTTTTAGTAAAATCTCATTACATTAAGACAAGACTCAAAAACAACCATTTTCACCTGTTTCAAGTAGATTTTCATTTAAAATAAGTGGAAAAATCTGCCAGTGGAACAAGATTTTTTTGCTTGTAATTAAAAGATAAATCTTGTTCCACTGGCAGATTTTTCTACTTATTTCAAGTGAAAATTTACTTGAAACAGTTGAAAATGGTCAAATAAGTTATTTTTCTGGTAATGACTCTTGTTTTAAGTGTAAAAAGATTTTTTGGCTAAAAATGAGACATTTTAACTAGAAATAAGACAAATATTCCTGGTAAGATTTTGAGTTTTTGCAGTGAGCGAGACTGCATTTGAAAAAGTTCCAATTTTCTTGACCACACAGATAAGCTACATAGCAGACTTCTGTGATGAGTATTTGCTGGACGTGTTGATTGATATTCTAGTTAAGTTCTGTGACTCAAAACCTTGCCATACCTTAGCTTCGACTGAATTGACGCCACTGGATTACAGCCCATATCTTGTAGATCCACCTTTCCAAATCATCCCCCCTCAGAGTACAAGATGTCTCTGATAAAAAGTTCAGTTTAAACTAATTAAAAAAAAAAAAAAATCATTTTACCCTGCGCAGTGTTAATCATGAAGAGCCTCATCTGCGATCTTCTTTCAGGCTTGAACATATTGAAGTCGTAGCACATTTAAGTTCCATTTGAATGCTCCTCAATGAAAGATGCTCCTTTAATGTCTAAAATTTGTGTAAAACATCTTGGGACAAGGTTTTCACACAAGACGTTACCATGATAAAAGTCTCAACGAAGCCGACAGATTGTCTGAGTAAATTAAAGTAACTAAGGAGGGCCTGAGATGGAGTTCTTTGTTGTTTTTTATTTCTCTGAGCATTCAGTCCGACTTTTGGGGTAAGCAAGAAACAGATTTTAATACTTTTTCTAAGATCATATGGGGAATACCAAGTGATTACAGCCCACAGCTTGTACAGTAGATCCACGTCTCCAAATCATCACGCCTTTCTGTTAAAAAGTTCAATTTTAAACTCATTTAAAAAAAAAAAATTTTCATTTTATCCTGCAGTGCATGAGCTGTGTTGATCATGAAGATCTTCATGTGATCTTCTTTCAGGTTCCAGTTCCATTTGAATGCTCCTCAATGAAAGATGCTCCTTTTATGTCTAAAATTTGTGTAAAACATCATGGGACAAGGTTTTCACGGAGGAAGTTACCATGATAAAAGTCTCAACGAAGCCGATAGATTGTATGAATAGATAAAAGTAACTAAGGAGGGCCTGAGATGGAGTTCTTTGTTGTTTTTCATTTGTCTTAGCATTATGTCTGACTTTTGGGGTAAATAATGGACGTCCACACCTTGGAAGATTTACAGCCTTTTCCCACTTAAATCCACTTAAATCTCTTTCACTGCAAATTGCTGAAACTTTAATTGTTTTGGAAAGTTTTTATAACTCTTTCCAGATTATAGTGAGCTAATATTTTCTTCTCAAAGATCATTGATTAGGTCTTTCGCTCTTGGCATTGTGTTACCACACACTTGCAGAAAAGCTGCCTTTATGGAGATCTGCACACCTGCTGATGATCAATTCATCAAGGGCTGATGACTAAAAGCAACTTACGCTCTTAAATCCTACAGAAAACCAAGAGGGTACTTAGTGTTGCCCATGTGGTTTTTTACTCTGTTTGTTAAGTTAATAATGGCGTTGTCTTTCTAAGGTTGTATTTGCTTCATACTAAGATGTAATGCAATAATTCATCCATTTATTTTTATATATATATATATATATATATATATATATATTTTTTTTTTTTTTTTTTTTTACATAAGAGTATTTTAACCTTTTGTGCTTCTGAGCTCCAGCTTTTTGCAATTCATGCGATTCATCACATCACTCTGGAAGCATGTAACTGGACCTTTCAAAATGAGAAAAACACAGCCATGTATTAAAACGTGCTACAAATACAGATTATGTATTTTTTTATGGAAATCCTCCGGTTAAAACCTGTCAACATGCATATATCCATAATGTGATGGATTTGAGGAACATGATTTCAAAGTTCACGAACAAATTAAAACCACATTATCCGCTGTATTGAATTTTTCTGTGAAATTGTGATATTAAAACCAAGATGGAGCAGTTGCCAGTATATACACATTTCCTACTTGAGTTATATGTGATTTACGAGCTCCATCGCTGGTCCCTCCGAGTGAGAAGAGGAAAAATTGACTGCTGACAGCAAGTTTATCCCTCCACAAATGGACAGATAACACCTCTCTGTAATTGCCACCGGGGGAATTGCTCTGCTGGTATCAGGTCAGGGTGGGCAGGACAGCCTTCAATCAGTCAAACAGACACACAAGGACACTACGACGGCGGTGAAATGCAGAGGTGTACGCAGAGGTGAGGATAGCCACACCGTCCAGAGTCACTGCTGAACATCAGCTTTAAATCTTTGCTTTAAATATTACGAGTTTATGTACAAACCAAAGACCTACATGCAGCATGGTAAAATGGCCAACTTTAAAGGGAACCCTGCATATTAAGACATGTAGTCCCTAATTAGCCACAATTGTTCTCTTATACTAAAATATGTTGTTAGAAACACATAAAATAATCTAATTGCTTTAAAAATCTACAATGTTTATTACATATTTTGACCTGCGGGAGGCGCCATGTTTTACCTGCGCAATGTATTCTGGGGGCGATGACGTACGACGGTGGCTCTGGGAAGATAAGCCCCATTAGTTTAACTGGGACAGGTATCTAAAACATAGTTGAGCAGCATCTCCCGGCCGTGGAGGCTGACGAGGGAGCCCATAAGACGTCTCGGTTCAGGCAAACTGGATCAAAGTTCTGTGATGCACGGGAGATCTGCAAAAATGATCAATGTTGTGCGCATCTTACCAGTGCATTAGGCTCCTGCGTAGACGGCGTAGCCTACGGCGTAGACGGCGTAGGGTACGCCGTAGCCTGCGTAGCCGGGGCTCTACAGCCCGCAGCGCTCCGCCACCCGCTCTCCGCTCTCCGCTCTCCGCTCTCGCTGCCGCTGCCGGGATGGAGACGCCGGTGGGCAATATGCACGTTTGAGTGGGCATAGCCCCCCCCTCTCCCCCCTAAAACCGGCCTCGGTGCTGGGTGATGACAGACCCGACGCTGAGGGGACTGGCCCGGGACTTTGACGAAACGGGAGGCGCAGACTTCGCTTCAAATAGGCAAGAACATCTTTATTTAATTTAATGACGCCAGATCTGGCTGGGGTTTTTATTGTAGCATCGGTTATCTGCTAGTTGAAACGTGTGGTCTGTTAGTCTATCTGAGTTTTATGGTGTTTTTATAGTTCATGCTGTATGGGGCTGCACTTTTTTTAAATTTTATTTTACTTTTTTGTAGGTGCGCCGTCACCTTAATGTTCAGCTGTGTTTTCATCTGTGTTTCTGGTGCGCCGTCACCTGTTTAGCTGTGTTTTCATCTGTTTCTGGGTCTCAGAACAGTGGACGGGGGTTAGCAGGTGCCACCGTGTGACGTACTACCCAGAACGTAAAAAACAATGGCGACCTACATGTTAAATTATATTTTCAAATTTTATAAAAACGAAGACATCAACAAGGTTTTTTATATCACATTTTTATAATTGATACCAACATTTATCTTTTAAGACCTACATGTCTTAATATGCAGGGTTCCCTTTAAAGCAGAGATACATATATTTACAGCCTGGTCCACATTATTTTACATTTATTACAATTGTACAGCAATCAAATCTTTATGTATCTCCAAGAGGAAAATTATAAAAAGCCATGAATTCTGGAGCAGTTAGAGACACTTTCGATGAACATGACTTCTGAGCATCATGCATCCGTGCATCATCTATACCAGCTTCTTCGGGTCATGGGGGTCTGCTGAAGCCCGTCCCAGCTCTCCTCAGGAGAAAGTCAGGCGGTACAGTCTGATCAATTTGCCAATGCATTGTAAGAATAACCATTTTTATTTTATAATGACTTCTTAAAACCGGCCTTGAGTTGGCCTTAAGGGGTCTGAGGGCAAACGTTGCAGCTAATATGGGCCGAAACTTGGGCTTTTGACTGTACAGGTAGATGCTCTCTTGGTCTTTTCTACACCTCCCACACCTCCGCCAGCACCTTACCCGTTCACCTGATGGAAGTGGAACATCAGAGGACCAGTCAGCTTTTACTGAAAACACCTGTAAACAAAACAGAAGTCGTGCAAGAATAAGCTTCGCACACTCCGAACGAGTCCGAAGAAGGAACGAAGCGTAAAAGCGAAGAACTGGAAGTGATGCCGTACAGAGGACCAATGAGAGCCCTCGGTGTCTGCGTCACGTCTATGGGCCCGATTTACTAAGATCCTAAATAAAGAGTACTAAATTGCGTGTGCACTGAAAAAGTTTGCGCGTGCTGTTGTTGTGTGTTTTGCGGGTGATCAACTAAGATTGCGTGCGCAATTGATAACAGGTGCAAACCTCAGTATTTAAATGAGGTGTTGCGTGTCTTACGGTTTGCGGCGCAAACTTTGCGCCATGGAGAGTCTGGATGGAAAGCAGGATATAGTCGCAAGCGCAAAATGAAATTTGACGAGTTGGAGTTAGAGATATTAGTGGAAGAGGCAAATTGTTGTGCCGTATTCAGCACCCCTGCCGTGAAAAGCACCCCCTCGTATATTCAATGATAAGTAGACCAAGAAAAAAACAACACACTGACACTTCAATATATTTATATATACACACTCACACAAACACATACTTAGGAGTTTATATTATATATATTTACAAATATTATGGAAGACAACACAGTAAGCAGGCTATTACAGTTTTTCACAATTGTTTAAACACATTTCCTGATTGACTACCTCACTTTCTCAAAACTCTAAACAAAAATTGCAAAACTCACACACAAAATGCAAAATCCTACACTTCTCTTGCAAAAGCACGCTCTACCTTCAAAACAGTGTTAACTCTTCACTAAATCGTATTTCCTTCTCAAATGGCAAACACATACATCATTTGAGTAGACATTGCTAAGCACCCACTGAACACTGATGTGCAGAATGGAAGACACTATGGTATGAATGGAAAACACTATATGAATGCCTCAGTGTTACACCTTCAGCTGTTGGATGTAATATATCACCATATAGTATTCTTATGTATAGGCTACTCAAATAGAAAACAACACACAATTCTGTACTGTAACAACAAATAATATTTTACAGTATTTGGACTCAAAATGTGCAGTCCAGGACATCACAGCAAGCTGTGGATGAAAACTTGACAGAATATAGAAACAGAACAAAAGTATTAGGCTGCATCCTGCCTTTCATCCCTGGCTGGCCACAGGACCTCATCCACGTCGCAGGCGATGTTCTCCCTGGCCAAGCAGCGGGGGAAGAATCTCCTACAATGCCGCATGAAGCCTTGACAGGCTTCAGCAGTGACATCGCCACATGCGTCCTCCATGGCCTGCAGCAGTGGGATCCGTGTCTGAGGATTTCTCTCATATACCTTCCATCTCAAGGCAGAGAAAAACTCCTCAATTGGGTTGAGGAAGGGAGAGTATGGAGGGAAATATAGGACATCAAGTTCTGGATGGACCCTGAACCACTCATGGACCAGAGCAGCCCGGTGGAAACTGACATTGTCCCAGATAACAACGAACCTGACCAACTCTGTGTCCTCCATCTGGTCTGGCTGGACAATGATATTGTAGAGCTGGTCCAGGAATGCTAGAAGAAGTGCAGTGTTGTAGGGGCCAAGGGTGGCATGGTGATGCAGGACGCCGTGGTGATTGATGGCAGCACACATTGTTATGTTCCCTCCACGTTGGCCAGGGACCTCTGTGATGGCACGCTGGCCGATGATATTCCTCCCTCAGCGCCTTCTTTTTACAAGGTTGAACCCCGCTTCATCAATGAATATGAATTCAATGGCAAATTGCTAATTGCATATTGCACAACAGCCTTTGGAGTTTAGAAATGTGATTGACTGTGTGTTCTGTGTGAACAGCAAGACAGGGAAATCAGGAAGAGTGTGCAGGATATTGGGAATTGTGTGTAGTGTTGTGAGAAATGTGTGGTATGGAATGGGAATTTGAGTCTAGAGCAGTAAATGTGCTTGGAGTTCAGCAGGATTGGTTTAGCCACCTGAAACATGAGTTTCAGGTTGTGCACATTGTGCCTGATGTTCCAATAAATGTATTTAAACAATTGTGAAAAACTGTAATTAATGACATCAATAACCATTTACCCGATTTTTGTTATCTGTGACTGTGATTGTGGGAAAGTATGACTATTGTGGAATCCATGAGCGCATTTAAACATGAATCATTAACACAAAACTGGACGCTAAACAGAACATGACACGGAATGAGAATATCATTTTTGTCAGACGAGGGGGTGCTTTTCACGGCAGGGGTGCTGAATACGGCACAACACCGGGGTATGACAACTGCAGAACATATAGGCGCACAATAAGAAACACTTTTTTCTCCATGAAAACACGTGATTTATTTATTATCACAAATAAAAAATGAATGTGCCTCCTGTGGAAACCTTTTGCTGAATAATACTCGATTTAACATTCAAATAAAATATTTCTCCTTTTGCATGTGGAGATTAGCACCTTCCTTTCGAACGTATTAAATACAGACGCAATCACAATCCCCGCAATTACTTTCAGGCTTGGTGAATCTCATTGCGCGTGGTAAATGGACCAATTTGCATTTTCCCCTCCCAGTATTTAGGATTTCTGCCGGGTACACCCCATATTGATTATTCATCAGGGCAAAAGTACTAAATGAATTGCGTGTGCTATTTTGCGCATTTGAGAGGCGCAGTCCTCTTTGCACGCTGTTAGTAGATCAGCTGGCACTTTGGTTTGCGGGTGCTGTCAAGTTTGCACACGTTTTTACACACGCAAACCTTTAGTAAATCAGGCCGTATGTGTAGTCAGAAACGTTTTCAAGGTGCACGTCAGTCAAAGGTCTCCAAAGTGGGGTTCAAATCCACTGAGATGCCTTTGAGAAGCATAAATCAGGCTGTAAACCTAACTGGGACCTCAGATATAACTCATTTGGTGCTGTTTTTGTCCCTTAGAAGAATATATTTATAAAAAAAAGGTATTTTCCGCTCCAAGTACAACCATCTGATTTATGTGTGTATGTGTCTCCC
The DNA here is from genome assembly GCF_033807715.1 of Cololabis saira. Classification (NCBI taxonomy): domain Eukaryota; kingdom Metazoa; phylum Chordata; class Actinopteri; order Beloniformes; family Belonidae; genus Cololabis; species Cololabis saira. The sequence goes on along the minus strand of NC_084605.1, from coordinate 20,332,969 downwards.
GTGGGGCACAAAGGATAATCACGAGTGGACCGATGTTTCCACAGATCATGGATGTGATTCTGCCTCTTCAGGCCTTGATATCTGGTACCAGTCTCTTTAACCTTCGGGCTGATCTATGCTGTTGCTCCCGGAGTATAAAAAGCAAGGGATCGCTCTGACTGGGATCTCTCAGCGGTCCAGTTCATCCGCTTCACTCATTTTCTGCCCCACAGCTCGAAGAGAAAAACCTCACAGGACAAGCAGAGCGGCACAATCTCCTCACATGTGATGACCTTGTTGAGGCTACAATAAAAATAAAAATAAAAATAAATCCCATGTGTGGCATGTGCCGGCAGCATTCATGAATATATAGGGATGAAAAACACAGACAGAAAGACACATTCAGCATCAGTGAGCGGAGGGTCGATGGTCCTGGCTGAGGTCAAAAGCTGGCAAAATAAAAATCAGTTAGTAAACATGTATCAAAATAATTTATCAATTTAGAAATGTACAAATACTTTATTAATCCCTGAAGGGAAATCAACTGCAAGGACAAAATGATGATTATGTCCCAGGATGATGAAGGGCCGAACGAAAGATTTAATCAGACTTCTTGTAAATTTTGGCTTAAATTTTGACGACTCTTTCCATCTTCTGTCTGACCTCTCGTTTTCCCAAGATCTTCTCTTTGAATAAGATTTTATTAGTATTATATTTATTATACACAGTAAACAGCAGAAAAACTACATATAAACCCATTCATTTAGCTTTATTTTTGTTACATCAACAGGTCAAAACCACAAGATTGTAACGTTGTTGTTGAGGAGCCAGCTAATCTAAACTTAATCTCAATGCAGAGATGTCGAGATGAGATTCTGTGACCAGTCTGGGACCGAACTCTATCCTCCAAGAGGACAACGCTCGCCCCCACAGCGTGAGGTTCATCAGAGACCACCTCCTGGATCTAGTGGAGAGGATGGAAAGGCCAGCAGCCCTGACCTCCACCCCACTGAACACTTGTGGGATCAGCTTGGGCGTGCTGTTCGTGACCAACACAACCACGTCGGCTGACATATGACGAACGCTGGTTGAAGACTGGGATCCCAGCAGTGTGTGACCAGCATGAGGAGGAGGTTTCAGGCTGCTGTGGCTGTTTAAGGTTCTTCTACACCAGGGGTCGGCAACCCGCGGCTCCAGAGCCGCATGCGGCTCTCTAGCGCCGCCCTAGTGGCTCCTGGAGCTTTTTCAAAAATGTTTGACCTTTTTTTTTTCCTTTTTTTCTTCTTTTTTCTTTCATTTCTTCTTTTTTTCTTCTTTCCTTTTTTTCTTCTTTTTTAATCTTTTTTTTCTTGACTTTTTTCTCAAGATTTTACTTCAACATTAATCTTGACATTTCGACTTTTTTCTCGACATTTCGACTTTTTTCTCGACATTTCAACTTTTTTCTCGAAATTTCGACTTTTTTTTAACATTTTGACTTTTCTCTCGACATTTCGACTTTTTTCTCAAAATTTCGACTTTTTTCCTCAACATTTCGACTTTTTTCTCAAGATTTTACTTCAACATTAATCTTGACGTTTCGACTTTTTTCTCGAAATTTCGACTTTTTTTTTACATTTTGACTTTTCTCTCGAAATTTCGACTTTTTTCTCAAAATTTCGACTTTTTTCCTCAACATTTCGACTTTTTTCTCAAAATTTTACTTCAACATTAATCTTGACGTTTCGACTTTTTTCTCGACATTTCGACTTTTTCTCGAAATTTGGACTTTTTTCTCAACATTTCGACTTTTTTCTCGAAGTGCATATTGAAAAAAAATAATCTTCCCCCAGTTATAACTAATATAGAAACATGCAGCATGTGTTGTCTTCATTCTAAGGCTTATACAAGACTTTTCATTTTTTGTGGCTCCTGACATATTTGTTTTTTGTGTTTTTGGTCCAATATGGCTCTTTCAACATTTTGGGTTGCCGACCCCTGTTCTACACCCTACTGAGGCTCCTATTTCTTAAATGGATAAATTGTTAATTTATCAATATGTGTTGCTTCTTCAAACGTCAATAATCCAGTCCACCAAACACCAAAGAAGAGTCAAAGCTCTTTGGTGTCGGCAGAGAACAGTTTTTTCATGGCCCACATGAGGCTCTGCTGCTCCTCCCACGCATGTTCCTCACAAACGTGGCTCCAAAGAGAAATAAAAAGGTTTAGACAGATTTATTGCCAAAAAGAATCGTTACAACAAAGAAATAATCTACCAAACACACATTTCCTTACTTCTTGTGCTAAGTTTATATAGACCTTTATATAGACCTTGTAGCGTCAGTTACAAGGTCTATATTATCCTACAGATAACAGCCAGCAGGTCAATACTGTAAAAGAGAATTTGAGCTAACATGGTTCACTTTAATTTAACTTGCCTGTTTTGTCCCTCTCTCTCTTTAACCTGCCTCAACGTCTGATATCTCCATTGTGGATACAGAAGCCACCTTAGTTATTACATTTCTATGAGATATTAATTAAACAGAGTCATTAATTACGGGCGACTATCAGGGGAACTGGGAACTCATAACTACATGTAATTGTCAATCTCGAGGACGCTTATGCCCTGATGAAAATTAAAGAATATCTTGAAGCTACAATGTCCTCTTGACCTTCAGTCTCATTACTGAATGTTAACCCAAATAACAAACACTGTAAGACGGTGACATTCATCTCCAGATGGGGAGTCTACATGTTTAGATCTAGAGTCATTTACAAAAACCTGCTAATACTAAAGGCTTTGTCATGTTTATCTTGCTACAGTTTAATTAGTGTTTTGTACCCCGGTTATTATCTAGTGAAGGGGAAGATGGACCTTCAGCTGCACAATAAAAGATGTCTTGTTGTGTGAAACTCTCAGCCTAGCCTGTCCACCTAGCGGCAGCGGCGTCGGCTAATATTAGCTCTCTACGAACGGTCAAAACACACAACTTCAACTTTAATATAGCAGATCATAGTTTTCTGGGCCGTGAAAGGATGGATGTGTATTTGTGCTTTTCAGACAGAGATTCAACTTATATGTTTGAGTTTCATGTTGTCGTAGCATAGCTTATCCTAGCTTAGCCTAGCCGAGCTAACATGTTGCTGCATGTGTCTCCTTCCTCTAAACAGCAAACTTCCACCTTCACGTCCGAGTAAAATAAGATCAAATAAAAGTCCAAGTCAGCCAACAGCTTCCACTGTAATTAATCAATTAGATTATTAATGTTATTCCTTCCTTCCTTCCTTCCTTCCTTCCTTCCTTCCTTCCTTCCTTCCTTCCTTCCTTCCTTCCTTCCTTCCTTCCTTCCTTCCTTCCTTCCTTCCTTCCTTCTGTCTTTCTTTCTTCCCTTCGGTGTGTTTTCTTCCTTCTTTGTTTTCTTCCATGTCTTTATTTTCTCCGTTACGTCCTTCCTTTCTTTCTTATTCCGTTCCTTTCCTTTTTAATGTCTGTCCATCCTTTCTTATTCCCTTCCTTCTTTCCTTCCTCCATTACTTCATTCCCTTCCTTCCATCTATCTTTCTTCCCTTCTGTGTGTTTTCTTCCTTCTTTATTTCCTGTGTCTCTTTTTTCCATTACTTCCTTCCTTTCGTTCTTATTCCCTTCCTTTCCTTTTTCATGTCTGTCCATCCTTTCTTATTTCCTTCCTTCTTTCCTTTATCCATTACTTAATTCCTTCTTCCCTTCCTTTCCTTCTTATTTCCCTCAATTGTTCCTTATTTTCTACTTTCCTTCCTTCCCATCACTCCCCCATCTTCATTTTCTTCCTCCCTTACTTCCTTCCTGATTTATTTTGAAGGGCTGCTCTTCTGTTGTGACATCATCTTTTATTTTATTTTACTTTTTATTGTGATGTAACAATTATTCTCTTCAGGCTCGTCGTACTCGTCTCGGTACGTTTGGTCTTAAAACCAGAACAAACCTGAACATTGTTGATGTTTATTCTCAGTCAACCAGGTGATGAGAACCCCGACACTTGAACAGAAGCTACCTGGGTTTATCTTCTTTGTCCTTGAAGACATTTTCACATTTATCTCAAAGGCTTCTTCATGTCACATCTCCAAGAACCAAGTTTCCAAGAAAATCCTTCTATTTGGGCATTTATGAAAAACAGAATGTTTGACCTCCTCAGCACTTCCTGTTCATGGACCTCATTTATTAAATATATACCAGATTCTGGTTCTGGTCCCAAATGGAAAATGCTATGTTACAACACTGTCATAAACCATCTGCTTAATTTCTAATGGCTGTCTGCCGTCTGGAGCCCAAAAGCTCCAAAATGCAATGAATATGTCTACGTTCAGATCGGGAAATATCTCTCCTGAGAAGCGCTCATATCATCAGCCGGGATGGGAAAGTCACGGGTCACAACTTCATGTGTAAAAATGTATCATAAAATCTCTTTATCAAAATCTTAGCTTTACGGGACCCTTCATGCTTCTAACAGCCGACACTAAAGTCCAATCTGAGTTGAGCAGCTACATTTTATTGATGGTTAATAACAATTTTACAGATCACGTGTACTACGAGGTCTAATCCTGACGGCCTTGTAAAACAGGCAGCTCCGGCTACATAATGAAGACATTAACGGGGAAGGAGGTAACGACTTGTGGTCCGCGGTACTGCGGCATTCTGGATGCATTTTTCTTTAATTATTTAACAGCCTCATTTGAATAAATCCGCCGGGCTGTAAAGTACCTTGAGGTGCACTGAATGGATTGGATTGTTGTTTTCACAACACTTATCAGTGAACTTGGGGTTTGATTTACAGAACATACAGTATTTCCATTAGGCCTGTTGTGCTTTTCTCATTTTTATTTGATTAAAAAGCCCGACAGGCCTCTGCGCGTGAAATATGACGGAGCTTGTACAGCAGCGGCAGATGAGCTTCCTCGCTTCCTCCCTCGTCATCCTCCCCGTACATCAAGGCGGCTTCCTCCCTCTCAGTGTTGCTCGGATCTGGACTGACAAAAGTCTCCATATCAGACAAGCAGATCAACAGAGGATCCCATCATGCTGGCTGTAAACACCCAGCGCCCACTCACCTGGATCATCGCATATGAGGATGTTCGCTTCTTACAGCTTTGCACTCAGCCCCTCAACTCCTCACACAAGCTGAGTAACTGGGGCTCATGGGGTGGACTTTGAGTGACAGATCACAGAAAGATGGTGCAGGTCTCACATCCCCCCTGATGTTCAATTACGAGGGCGCCCCGGGCTGCATTCAAGCCGATCTGTACCCTCTCCACACATGGCTGCTGCTCTATAATACCATTTGTACTCTGACCGTTATAGGACTCATCAGGCGGGTTTCCATTAGTGGGTGGTTTGGAGTCGTTTCATGGGCTCTATATTACTAGAAATGGACAGGCAATGAGACTTTTGAGGAACAAGACAAGTCCCTGCCCTGGATTTGTACTTCAGCCACGCCCTAAAAAACTTCTGGGTCTGAGCTGATGTTGAAGTCCTAATTTGCTGGATCGGTGGATCGTGTGGTGGAAATCTGAAAATAAAGACTGACAAAATAACCAAATGGTCTTCATGTCATTTAATGAAAACCTTGCAAGGGATCAGCATACAATCACAACAAAGTATAATTGCACACTGATGATTTGCTCCAAGGTGTAGGTGTGTTTTATAGACAAATATTGTATAAGTAAATGAAGAAAATAAATTACAATGGACGGGTGATCAATGGTTCCTTCCTGGATTCAGATAAAGTTAAACAACAAACAAAGAGCATAAGATAAGATGATTATATTTCCAAGACACAGACAGTGAGTTCATTCAAAGTACAAGTCTGGAATCAAAATGCATCATATAATGAATTACCATGTATCCGAAATGTAGAATACATTGTCATTGTTCCATTACAATCCTAACGTGGTTGACATCATAAAAGGCAACGCCTGAAAGGACCGAGGAGGAGGTCGGTCCTGTTACACTTCCAGGGTCCTCAGTTTTACTCTGGAACAATGACAGGAGGTTTCTGATCTGGGGTCAGTTTCACAAAGCAGGTTTAGTGAAAACTCTGAGTCTGTTAACCCTGAAATGAGGGAAACTCTGAGTTTTCCGTTTCACAAAGGGAGGTGACTCAAACTAGAGAAAGAGAGGTAACTCTAGCCTGTTTCACAAAGAGGAGTAACTTAAGCTCTCGGTCAGTTACCGTAGTAACAGACGCTCTGAACCTAACCTGGTCGGGACCAGGTTTATTTCAGCGAACCTGGAGTTTCTCTCCGTCTCCTCCCTCAGTGGCGTCAATTCAGCCAATGGGTCTTTACGCAATACGCATCCGTTTTCTGCACCACGGACAGCAAGCGGCAGAGTTAGAGAGCAGAAAAAGCGTATCTGACAAACGCAATTTAACTCGTTCACTTTATTCACTATGTCAGTGCAACAATATCACAGGGACATCCCAGTTTAACTTCAAACAGTTAAAGTCCAAATGCAAAAAAGGAGAGGGAGAGTAAAAAAAAAGTCAAATATTTCCCTTAAACAGATGTATAAGAGGATTTATATCTTACTTTGAGATGAACTTGCATAATTAATCCATCAGTGGCTAACAGCCTCGTTAATATCTTCTGGACCCATCACTTGCCTTCTTTCTTTCTTTTTTTTATTGCGTGGTTGTCTGCTTCCTTTTCATTTTTGTAAGTTAGTAACACTGCAGAGCGCGCTAAAAACGAGATTGATAGCGACCACTGTCGTCAGGGACGCTGGGACATCGCATTTCAACATATGAGGGGGGTACAAGTGTTGGGAAAGATAATACCTACTGAAATCCATCATGTTGTTCTGATAAGCATTTGTAGTTGTTTTATATGTATTAAGTAATAGAATAAATCAATACAAATAGACACAGAGTAATTCCATAAATGTATTTAAAAAAAAAAAAAACATTTACATTTTCCCCTGAAGCCGAGGTGTGGCAGCTGCCCCTGATCTAAATGACAATAAAATTTCATTTTTTTTTCCAAAATATGCTCTCATACTCGCCATATGCACGTATTAACACTTCTAACTCCAGTGGCGTGGAGTATGCGGATCTTCAGATGCAAACTAATGTTTCCTCAAAGGGATTTTGTAAATTGAAATGATAAATAAAGTTAAAAAGAAAAAAAAGAAAATGTATGTCGCTCTTTTGTGTCGCCGGTTGTCATGGTGAATCCTTGTATCAGCGCTCTACTGATGATGGCTTTTTATTTCCCTCACGCACAAGCTTAACTCCAGGTGAAACTACTTAGAGTTGAGTAAATTACCTCAAATCCGCTGTTCTGGAACCGAAAACTCAGAGTTTCCGATCTCAGAGTAGATCAACTAAGAGTTCAGGATTAGACTCAGAGTTTGTTGAACCTGCTTTGTGAAACGGACCCCTGGTGGACTGGTCTAAGCTAAGCAACCATGAGTTCCACGCCACTGAGACCACAGAAGTGATGAAGGATGCACCGATGTCAAACCCCACCACATTAGACCTGTGGGACTATTTCTGTGGATCTTAGTTTCTGGAGATCTTATGAGCATATTTTTTTAAAAGGTAGGGTAAGTGGTTTCTGAGAAAACTCTCCTCCCAGAAAACTCACTCCATTACAAGCATGAACGCTTCTTTCCAGTTTATGAAGCCAGGGCCGTGTATGAACACCTTTTCTTTACAGTGAACCCACAAGTTGGGCAGCCAGCAGATGGCGAGGAGACATTCACTCAATGTGACAAAAAGTGTGATGCAACTGTGTACAAATCGCTTACCCTCCCTTTAACTCTGAAAACCAGGCGAAGGTCGCCCATTAGAGACTTTACTTCCCTGTTCGTGAGACAGTTACACCTCCCTCAACAGCCGTGAGTGAACGTGCATGATGGTACATGACCGCTGAACAGTTGTACTGATCAGGTAGGACCCAAGACGGGAGGTGAGGTCGCAGTAGTGTTTGATTGTTTCCACACAACCATCTTTAGAGGAAGTTTCTGCTGGCCAGGTGTAGAGAAGATCTGTAAACTCCGTCACCTCGCCGCCTCCTCTCCCTCTAACTCCAAGAGGCGGATTTTTATTACCTCAAAAGCACTTGACATTTTTTGCCTCCTGAAGAACGGCTTAACAGAATTTCAGGCTTCATGTAACATTGCATTTCTTTACCTTAGCTCCTTTGCTCTGGTTCAAATCTCTGGTTTTGTTCGTAAACAGTTATTTCCTGCATCTTCAAATCAAATCAAAGTTTATTTTAGATGGGACAATGCATATTAATGAACACTAAATTTAAGCAGTGTTCCAGCAGTGTTCCAGTGAGTCAAAGGATAGAGTTTAAAATCTTCCTGCTGGTCTACAAAGCACTGAATGGTCTTGGACCAAAATACATGGTTGATCTGTTAGTTCCTATGAAGCTCCCAGACCCCTGAGGTTCATCTGGATCTGGTTTGTTGTGGTTCCCAAGAACCAGAACCAAGCAAGGTGAGGCAGCGTTCAGTTATTCTGCTCCTCACCGGTGGAACAAACTTCCTGTAGACCTGAGGTCTGCTCCAACTGTCAGCTCCTTTAAATCAGGCCTAAAAACATTACTGTTTACTGAAGCCTACTCTTAAATTAAATACTTACCTGGGGCCCGTTTCACAAAGCAGGTTTAGTGAAAACTCTGAGTCTGTTAACCCTGAAATGAGGGAAACTCTGAGTTTTCCGTTTCACAAAGGGAGGTAACTCAAACCAGAGAAAGAGGAGTAACTCTAGCCCGTTTCACAAAGAGAGGTAACTTAAGCTCTCGGTCAGTTACCGTAGTAACAGACTCTCTGAATCTAACCTGGTCGGGACCAGGTTTATTTCAGCGAACCTGGGGTTTCTCTCCGTCTCCTCCCTCATTGGCGTCAATTCAGCCAATGGGTCTTTACGCAATACGCATCCGTTTTCTGCACCACGGACAGCAAGCGGCAGAGTTAGAGAGCAGAAAAGGCTTATCTAACAAACGCAATTTAACTCGTTCACTTTATTCACTATGTCAGTGCAACAATATCACAGGGACATCCCAGTTTAACTTCAAACAGTTAAAGTCCAAATGCAAAAAGGAGAGGGAGAGTAAAAAAAAGTCAAATATTTCCCTTAAACAGATGTATAAGAGGATTTATATCTTACTTTGAGATGAACTTGCATAATTAATCCATCAGTGGCTAACAGCCTCGTTAATATATTCTGGACCCATCACTTGCCTTCTTTCTTTTTTTTTTTATTGCGTGGTTGTCTGCTTCATTTTAATTTTTGTAAGTTAGTAACACTGCAGAGCGCACTTTTTTTTTTTAACTTTATTTAAAACTTTATTTAAAAGTTCCAATTACAGTCAGAACATTGACCGTGGACAGTCAGGCATCAAGGAATTAAATAAACAAATACAGTATGAAACATAAAGTGGATGAAGTGCATAAGTCATTACATAAGTAACATAAATATAATAAAATAAATCAATTTAAATAAAAAGAAAGAAAATGGCAGGACATATATTATATCTGCAGAGCGCACTAAAAACGAGATTGATAGCGACCACTGTCGTCAGGGACGCTGGGACATTTCCAGATATGAGGGGGGGGTACAAGTGTTGGGATAGATAATACCTACTGAAATCCATCATGTTGTTCTGATATGCATTTGTAGTTATTTTATATGTATTAAGTAATAGAACAAATCAATACAAATAGATACAGAGTAATTCCATAAATGTATTTAAAAAAAAACATTTACATTCTCCCCTGAAGCCGAGGTGTGGCAGCTGCCGTACCCAATTGACGGCCCTGATCTAATTGACAATAAAATTTCATTTTTTTTTTTTCAAAATATGCTCTCATACTCACCATATGCACGTATTAACACTTCTAACTCCAGTGGCGTGAAGTATGTGGATCTTCAGATGCAAACTAACGTTTCCTCAAAGGGATTTTGTAAATTGAAAAGATAAATAAAGTTAAAAAGAAAAAAAAGAAAATGTATGTCGCTCTTTTGTGTCGCCGGTTGCCATGGTGAATCCTTGTATCAGCGATCTACTGATGATGGCTTTTTATTTCCCTCACGCTCGCGCTTAACTCCCGGTGAAACTACTTAGAGTTGAGTAAATTACCTCAAATCCGCTGTTCTGGAACCGAAAACTCAGAGTTTCCGATCTCAGAGTAGATCAACTAAGAGTTCAGGATTAAACTCAGTGTTTGTTGAACCTGCTTTGTGAAACGGACCCCTGCTGTACTCTACTGCCCTTACTTTTTAACAACTTGTGCTTTTTATTATTTTACTTCTTTTCTTATCATTTAATTTGTTATTTACTGTTTAATTGTGTCTTGCTGCTTTTAATGTCGATGTAAAGCACTTTGAATTGCCTTGTGTTGAATTGTGCTATACAAATAAACTTGCCTTGCCTTGCATCTTTTCATAAACGGTATCGCTCCATGAAGTCCTGCCTAAAGCCAGCAGCAGTTTTTACTGAAAGTATCAGATCTTAGTTACAAGATACCAAGATGAAAGTCAAAGTGCCCATATCTGCCTCTCCGTTGATGCGTCTCATGTTTCTTCCTCAGTCCCAAGGACATTAAGTGTTAATTATATCATCCCATGCAAATGTGGAGCCATTAAAGGTCTTTTTTTTTCTTTCCGGTGACACTAAATCTCTTCTTGTGGACTGTAAAGACACTGAGCTCAACATAATAGCTGGATCATAGCAAAAGCAGCGCTGGAGAGAAAAGACACACTAGAAACACTAACTGCAAGTAACACTCGCAGAGAATTTATCACTAAATGGTGGCTCGTGGGTGGACGTCACGAGACCAAGGCTGAATCGCTTCTCCAAGACTCATCCGTCCGGCGGTCGTGACTCACACGTCTCGCTAGAAGCAGTGAAGCTGTGAAATAAATAAAGTCGGCTGTGTGGTGGTTCAGGAAATTGCCAGTCACGGTGAGCTCCTCGGTGATGAAGCGTCTGTGCTGGTTGTTTCATGGGGGCAATTTTGCTTCAGTCATGTGTCAGATCCGTCGTCAAAACTTTGAGAATTCATCCCTTAAATACAAAAGCAGGATGTGATGCTTCTTCTGTAACAGAATAACACCAGTGGCCTGCTGCAGCTGCTCTGGTCATTTTAACCTTCGTCTGTTGTTAGGGTCGCCACCGACCCGTTCTTAGGTTTTAAATTCATAAAACTACCACAAAAATGCATTTACTGCATCATGGCTTTTTGACAATTTTTTAAAGTTCTATTGCTGAAAAAATACTTTTTTTCCATTTCCTTGAGGTAAATGGGTCGAAATTGACCCATAACACCATAGATGTTACTATAGTTAATAATATTAAAATGAAAAAATAAATGAAACAAATTTATTTAAGAGATGTGTTCTAATACCTCTCAGTAATAGCCAGGTAACAAAACAACCTTTTATTTATTCATATGATTCTCTTTAGGCACATTTTACCAGTTTTTAAAATTGAAATCCAGGGCTATACTGACAAAAAAAGGCCCAGAGGCCCACACAAAAAGTATTAAAACCAATATTTTCATGGATAAGGAAGCCTAACAATGTAACCAAGAGATGAGAAACAAATTGGATGATGGATAATTGCTTTTAGTGTATTTTAGAGATAATTTAAAACACGGGTCAAAACCGACCCGTTAACATCAGAGACGGTAACAGAAAGCTAACACCAGACAAAGGTTAAGGGTTTCTTTCCATGGCCTCAAGACTGAGATTTCTTCCATCAAAATTCTGATTTCTAAAATATTTACACAGGTTTGGGTGATTTTTGCTCTTTGCTCTGGGAACTGACCAGCTGTCAGCCGTTGGCCGAGACCCTCCAACGCTGGTTTGGCAGGTTAACGCCAACCCCGGCAGCTGGAGTTAAGAGTCACCTTTGCACCCAGACTCTCCCAGGCTGGTGTGCAGGAGTCTCACCCACTGACTTGGAGTGTGAATGTACCACTGCAGAGCCTTGCCTAGCCTCGTCCAACCACCTACCTGGACCTCGGCTGGATTTGGTGTTCTGTTAGTGATGAATTCCCACAGCAGCCCCGGTGGTTCCTTATTTTGGTCCTTGTTTTGGCTCCTGCGATCCTCAGTTGAGTCAGTTTGGTAGCTGCATCCAAAACAAGGATGGACGGAGAGATTCATTCAGAATAAATAGAAAAAGGAACGTTAATTAATGTCCGGGTATTAGGAATGGGCGATATTTTACCGTTCACGATAAACCGTCAAAAAAAAATTCCCCACGTTAAGAATTTGTCATCTCACGGTAAAAATGATAAATTCCCGTTGATGACGTTTTTGTGTAAAGCCCGATTTATGGAAGGAAGGAAATGAGCCAGAAAGAAAGAAAGAAAGAAAGAAAGAAAGAAAGAAAGAAAGAAAGAAAGAAAGAAAGAAAGGAAGGAAGGAAGGAAGGAAGGAAGGAAGGAAGGAAGGAAGGAAGGAAGAAAGAAAGAAAGAAAGAAAGAAAGAAAGAAAGAAAGAAAGAAAGAAAGAAAGAAAGAAAGAAAGAAAGAAAGAAAGAAAGAAAGAAAGAAAGAAAGAAAGAAAGAAAGAAAGAAAGAAAGAAAGAAAGAAAGAAAGATAAATTCCCGTTGATACGTGTTTGTGTAACAAACATGGCGGATCTGAGTCATTACAGTTTTGCAGTATAGGTGTACAAATTTAATTGGTTTTTATTAATTCAATTTAATTGGTGTAGTTTAGTATCATTTAGTATTGTTTTAGAGCAGTGATTTGGGGGCTCCAAAGACTGTGAATGTGGTGATAGATTTATAGTTACAAAGGTGTAGTTGAATTGGTATTTTTTTATAGTCATTTTTATCGTTATCGGGATAAATGCCAGAAATTATCGTGATACATTTTTTAGTCCATACCGCACATCCCTACCGGGTATCACAGGTTAGCATGAGCTAAGCTAAACTCAGCTAAAATAGATAGCTTAGTTAGGTTCAGGCTAAACCTGCCAAATGATGGTGGAAACGCACTTTAAGGTGACATTCTTTTGGTCCAGATAAATTGGCTTCAGCAACCTGAGGATGACGTCACGGAGGAGTCGTCCAGTTCTTTTTGTAAAGTGCGTTTCCATTACTGGGGGTTCTGGGTAGTTTTTCAGGGGCCAGCTCATGGATGTATGTCTCTATCACCAGGTTCAGTCCTACAAAAGAAGCCTCAGCCACTTATACCGTGGTGTATGTTGAAAACAACCACACAAGATCTCTTTTCTTTGACACTTTCTTCTTCTTCTTCTTCTTCTTCTTCTTCTTCTTCTCCTTTTATGCCGTTGGCGTTGGCAAACAGCAGAAATTAGTGCCACCTTATGGTCAGAAGTGTTATTTGTTCGGTTGAAGGTTCTTGTTTGGCACGGTGTGATGGAGACACACTGGCCGAAGGGGCAGAGGAGATCCCATCTTACCCCTGCTAATGGAAACACACCTATACAGACCGTCCTTCACGCAGATTGTAAACAGGTGAACCTTATAAAGTGGCCCGTGAGCGTAGTCCAGTGCTGTCTGACTGTATTTCTGTTATAATCCAATTAAATCTGAGCCACTGTAATACATTTATAGCCCTGCAACTATGCAATCTCCCTTTGGGTTTGATGAAGTACTCATCAGTTCAGTGATATTTGATTCAGTTCAAGACGGCATTAAAACTGGCTTTTGGAAATAGTTGAGAAAAATGGCCTCATTAGCTCGGTCCATAGGGAGATGAAACCGCCTCTACCTTTCGGTACGGGAGCCACAGCGAAAGAAAACAGGGATGAAGAAAATTTCTAAACTAAGACAGAAGTATAGTCAGTCAGCAGAGGTGGACAGAGTACTCGACCCCAGTACTTGAGTAAGAGTACAAATACTACTGGTCAAAATTGAATCCGTTACAAGTAAAAGTAGCTCAGTCAAAATATTACTCGAGTAAGAGTAGAAAAGTACTTGCTTTTAAAGGCACTTAAGTATCCAAAAGTAAATGCTTTTAGATTTACTTTAAGTAAAAGTAAGAGTAAGAGTAAATTTCTTATTTTCCACATCAGTAAATTACTATATTTTTTCTAAATTAATTTAAGGATCTTTTAACTCTTGTTTCTGAGAATTAACTCTTTGAAACCAGCTGCACTGATGTGCTGCTTTTAGAACCACAATGTTATATAAAACCTGAAGAAGAAAAAAGAGCAGACCTGAAAGTAACGAGTACTTTTCAGCCTTCCTAGAAATTTACTCGAGTAAAAGTAAAAATATTTGTCTTGGAAATGTATTCAAGTAAGAGTAATAAGTACCAAAGAAATCTAATACTCAAGTAAAGTACAAATCATCTGGATATGTACTTAAGTACAGTACTCAAGTAAATTTACTCCGTTACTGTCCACCACTGTCAGTCAGAGGGCTGGCATTATAATTATTATTATGTATTATATTATAATGATCTCGTGTTGACCTGATCTGTAGGGTCACAATAACCATAGTCTGTTTTTTTTAAATTCTGTGCTGTTAAAATTTGTGTAAATGTTGTGTTTAATGGCATCTTTGGCATCTTTTATCACACACAACTAAAGTTGCTTTGGTCAACAAAAATTATGATAAAATATCGTTGTCAACGAACCTTTATCACCTGAGGGAAACGAGACGCAACGAAAATGCTGGTCATGTGACAATAACGGTAGTTAAGTATATAATGCAATATCGTAGACGAATAAAAATGAGACTACAATGTAGATTACAAAATAAAAACTCTAAACTCTGCTAAAATGTGTCTTCATTTTCGTTGACCAAAACGAGACAAGATGAAATATTCTAACAAAGATCCTCAACCTCCATGTTTTCAGTAGTTTCCTCTGTTTTAGTTCTGCTGCTGGTGACGTCACGTCCTCAATCCCAGTCGCTGCAGCGGGGAATCAGATCCAGAAGCTGCAGAGGTTAGAGGCTGATGCCGTTAATGCAGAGCTCTAGGTTCACGTCAATTAAAAACAAAGTTACATAGAAAAAGGGGCCGATGGCCGGCTACGCTGGGATCTTCTCTGGGACTGGGAGAAGAAGAAGAGACCATCTTTGGATACACTTTCCTACATAGACGTGGAAAAGAAAACCCAATGTGTCGTCGAAAAAGAAAAAGATGGGGAGAAATGTGGAAAAATAAATATGTTGTAAACTCAAATAAGAGTCTTCTGTAACTGGAACAGTGGCGGCTTGTCAATAGGGGGCGCTAGGGCGCCGCCCTCATTAAAATTCCAGGGAAAAATATAGACACAGTACACATAAATTACGTAATAAAAAGTAATTATCACATCTGTGCACTCATAAAATGTGCCTGACTTTTAATTTTTCAAGCCTTCTCATCCCATACTGGGTTTATTCAAAGTTGTTTTTTGTGCAGACTGAAATACATAGGTTTCAATGGCGAGGGGTGCCGGCCAAATGAGTGTGTATTGTATGTTCTTTCCTTCCATGTGACTTCATGCTGGTCTCTAATTGGTTACTCAAAGATTTTCCTCCAGGCGCAGCTCTCTGCGCCCGTGGCCAATCAGCGTGTTTTCTGTCATTCTTCATCCAATCTGGTTGATTCATGAGCTGTCAATCAAAGTCACACCCCTGACAGTGTAGACGTGCGACTGCATCTGTCACTCACATACAAACGGAGTCACAACGACAAGACAGGAGACAATGGCAGCAGAAAAAACTAAATTTGGTTGTTTCATTACTAAATAATAATTTCACGAGGCGTTCGCCGGAGGAAAAGAAGCTGATTAAGGAGCTTGGACCGGACCAACCAGACCTAAAAACAGAACAATCTTGCGGAGGTCTATTCAGAAACTGTCACTCTTTTAAAGATCTTCATCACCCATGACCACAGCTGAAGCTGAGAGGCTTCTCAACCTTGAAAAGAGTGAAAACCTTTCTCAGAAACACCATGACCCAGGAGAGGCTGAATGCACTGGCCATGCTCTCCATGGAAAAGAGACTTGTTTGAGAAATGACAGATTTCAATCAGAAAGTCATTGAAAAATGTGCTGACCTGAAGGAGAGGAGAGCAAAATTTATGTTCAAGTAGAGTTTATAGTTGTGTTGTATTCCCCACTCGCCAGTGCGCCCCCCAAGAACACCAGCCGCCACTGACCTGGAATGAATGTATTCTTGAGTCTATAAGGTAACAATAATATAATAATAAGATAATCTTGTTTGAATTGTAAAATGGGTTTGGCTAAATACAATCTTTGACTAAAACTAGACTTCCTGGACAATTCTGACTAAAATAAGACTAAAATGCTCAGACTTTTTGTCGACTGAAACTTGACACGACTAAAAGGAGAATGAACGTGACTAAAACTAATAAAAACTAAAATGATAGTTTGACCCAAAGACTAGACTAAAACTAAAATTGAAACAGGCTGACAAAAACAACACTATGCACAGCCACATCCACGGTAACGGAGGCCCCCGGCCAGTGGTGGACAGTAACGGAGTAAATTTACTTGAGTACTGTACTTAAATACATATCCAGAGGATTTGTACTTTACTTGAGTATTAGATTTCTTTGGTACTTATTACTCTTACTTGAATACATTTCCAAGACAAATATTTTTACTTTTACTCGAGTAAATTTCTAGGAAGGCTGAAAAGTACTCGTTACTTTCAGGTCTTCTCTTTTTTCTTCTTCCCTAAAATCCTATTGGACACAAGCTGTTTTTGTCAAAGGAGGAGACCTATCACAGTGCACGCTCTCCACTGGGATGTACGTAAAGCGGAAATACGTCAAGCCTCCTCAAAACGATACCGCCAAAGTAGCCTGCGTTTGTCAAGACAGAGCCGCAACAATGGCTACGCCTGCGTCAGGAGAAGAAAGACAATCCGCTGAGTCGTCTGAGTCTGATAATGAGCCGGACTCGGAGCAGGGACTTTCACAAAATCCTTGGCCGTATCTTAACTCAATGTTTGAGTTCGACCGAGTAAAAAACGAGGACACAGACAAACCACAGACATTTATTTTCAAATGTTTATTGTGTCTGCCGAAGCAGAACTACCTCTCTGCTTTCAACAACTCAACATCGAATTCTCAGAAACAAGAGTTAAAAGATCCTTAAATTAATTTAGAAAAAAATATAGTAATTTACTGATGTGGAAAATAAGAAATTTACTCTTACTCTTACTCTTACTTTTACTTAAAGTAAATTTAAAAGCATTTACTTTTGGATACTTAAGTACCTTTAAAAGCAAGTACTTTTCTACTCTTACTCGAGTAATATTTTGACTGAGCTACTTTTACTTGTAACAGAGTAAATTTTGACCAGTAGTATTTGTACTCTTACTCAAGTACTGGGGTCGAGTACTCTGTCCACCTCTGCCCCCGGCCGCCCTTCGATCAGCTCGCTGAGAAGGATGGGGCTCATCACGTCGTGTTGGTTGACCACAGCCTCCAAGCTCATCCTGCTCTCATTGTTCACCTCCAAACCCTCATCATCTCATCTGCTCCATGCTTTTTGTTTCTCCTGTTGTGGGTTTTATCTGCTCTCTTGGACTGATTACAAACACCTGTAATGGCGCACAGTTCTAATGCCTCTCATTTGGTGAAATGGACGCTCCTTTTCAAGGGTGAGAAGCCAGCTGCATTTCCACCAAAGCCTTGGTTGTGAGCGTCGGAGGTTTTGTTCCTGAGTGTGTGTTTAAGAGTGTGTGTTCACACTTCAGTGCTCCATAACAGTCAGTAGGATTTTATGGGTTGTAAAAGGTTGTATACCTGCGTGTCGGCCTCTCCCTTTGACATTCAGCAATGACAGAGCTGCTCCCCTTAATGAACAAACCCTGAACGAAACAAACCCCCCCCACCGCTGAAATGTGATTTACTGCAGACAATAACACCCAGAGTCCATCACCTACTTGCCTCCTGCCCGGCTAATAAGAAACTCTTGCTGCTGTCTTGCTCTGAGCCAGTTTGTGGGAGTCATTACTGCCTCACCTTTTGCCCCAGGTCGTCCGGGTCTAGCTGCGCCAGTTAAACAAACCCTTAAACAATCCTACAAACGCTCTGCAGTCGGCCCCTGCAGCCCGTGAGAAGACGCAGGGAACCCAAGTGACGTGTTTACCGGCTTTGGAAATATCACTGTTTTTGCTCTTTTAGATATATAAACAGAAATGACAAATTTGAATAAAAAAATAAACGACATATCACAGGTTTATCCCAGAGAATATATTTATGCGGACGGAAAACGGTCAAGGAACTGTGGAATGATCAAACCTACTGGACGGATGCAGGAGTAAATAAATCCCATAAATAGTTTTGATAAAGGAGTAAAAATGATGGATTCGTCTGCTGGTGGGTGGCAGGCCACTTCACGGTCACGTCATCTACCGAGTCTCACTGGCAAAAACCCAGCTTGGACCCGCGTCCGCCATGAGACAGCAGGCTTTAACCCAGCCGCTCTCAAATCTCACCTGAATGGCCGAAGCAGCAGCTAACAGGGCTAAAGCTGAAACAATAACAAGGAGCGTCGACGTTCCCATTCAGCAGACATTTGAAAACTAAAAAAATAAATGAATTAATAGAGCTATAACCAACAAAACAATTGTGATGCCTCACTCCCGCACTATCATCTGCAGAGCCAGGACTGCTGCTGGGTTTTTCTCTTGGGTACACAAGCTGCAGCATTTATGATGATTATATTTGATAAAAAAAATGTTAACTGATCCGTTATCAACCCATATAATTGATGCAGAAGAAGGTAATTATCTAACAAGTAACAGCTATGAATGAACATCACCATTCCTGCCGACACGTAATCCGTCAAAGAAACTGATCAGAACCTACGAATCTACAGGGTAATGACATTGATTATTCCACCTAAAAGTAAAATTACAGGTAGGATAATTACAAAATTTAAGCGCCAAAGTGATTAAGGGATCAGAAGCCACATCCAGGTTTGTTGGTTTTTGCAGCACCTGAAATAAATCACAGAACCCTGAGTGGAAACGCAGGATATCACCAAAAAAAAACAAAAATCAAAACCTTACAGACAACGTGTATGAGGAAAAAAAACACAATACATGTTTTTTATCTCCACATTTCGATTTTACCCAGCATTCCTGGGGATCCACATTTCACAGGACCTCTCCTGGACATCAAACCTCTCCATCAAACTGGTCAAGAAGGCTCACCAGCGCCTCTTCTTCTTGAGGACTCTGAGGAAACTCCACCTCTCTTCAGACGTGCTGGTGAACTTCTACCGCTGCACCATCGAGAGCATCCTTACCAACTGTATCACAGTCTGGTACGGGAACTGCTCTAGCACTGACCGGAAGGCACTGCAGAGGGTGGTGAAAACCGCCCAGCGCATCGCGGGAGCTTCACTTCCTGTATCATGGCACAACTTAAAGAAAAGTCTCTTGGCGCCATGGCCGAAACCGAACAGGAAGTCGGCCATTTTGAATTAATCGTCGTCAGTTTGGCGAAATTTATGCCATTTCTTCAGCCGCTTCAGAGCCCGAACCATAACGTGCACCCAGGTGTGTTATACATCAAAATGTGCGTCTCCTTCCTGCGACGACGCGCATTACTTTTCTCTTTCAGAAGCATTACCGTGGCGACGCTAGACACCAAAAAGCGTGCCCACCCTTCATCTGATTGGTCCATATTTGATAGTTCCCCAAAAGTCACCAGATTTTGCACGCAAGCCAGGCCTGGCAATAAATTTGATATTTCATGGTTTGCATTAATGGGCGTGGCAAAATGGCTCAACAGCGCCCCCTAGAATACTTTTCTCTGCCATAACTTTTGAACGGGTTGTGATAAAGACTCGTGGGTGGTGTCATCGAACTCGGTTTTGAGTACTTGACCTTCATTGGTGCAAATTAGCCCCGCCCCTTCTTCTGATTGGTCGATATTTCATAGTTCCTATTTTCGGCCATAACTTGGTTTGATTGAATTGAATGGTTTGATATAGAAAGTCGTGGGTGGTGTCATTCGCTAAATGTCCAGGCCTGAAGAATCTACATGCAAGTCATACAAGCGCTTCCACTGCAGCACGCCTGAACGTGCACAAGGGTGCGAGGGCCCGTTCATCGCTGATCAGAGCAACAGCTTGGGGGAAGAAACTGTCTCTGAGTCTGGAGGTTTTGGCTACAGAGCTCTGTAGCGCCGTCCAGAGGGCAGGAGTTCAAACAGACTGTGTCCTGGGTGTGAGGGGTCTGCAGAGATGTTACCTGCCTGTTTCCTGGTCCTGGACAGGTACAGGTCCTGGATAGATGGGAGATTATTCCCAATTATCCTCTCTGCAGACCTAATTGTCCGTTGCAGTCTGTGCTATCTAGTTTGATGGCCGATCCGAACAGACAGTGATGGACGTGCAGAGAACAGACTGTATGACGGCAGAGTAGAAGGTGGTCAGCAGCTGCTGTGGCAGGTTGAACTTCCTGAGCTGAAGCAGGAAGTACAACCTCTGCTGAGCTTCTTCCTGACAGAGTTAATGTGGCTGGTCCACTTCAGGTCCCGGGAGATTGTGGATCCCAGGAACCTGAAGGAGTCTGTGGTGGACACAGTGCTGTTGAAGATGGTGAGGGGGAAGTCCACTGTCATCTCCACAGTCTTGAGCGGGTTCAGCTCCAGGTGGTTCTGACTGCACCAGTGGACCAGCTGATCCACCTCCCGTCTGTACGCGGACTCGTCACCCTCACGGATCAGGCCGATGACGGTGGTGTCATCCGCGTACTTCAGGAGCTTCACAGAAGAGTCCCCTGAGGTGCAGTTGTTGGTGTAGAGCAGTGTTTCTCAATCCTGGTCCTCGTGGGCCCCTGTCCTGCATCTTTTAGATGTTTCCATGCACAAACACACCTGATTGTAATTACAGGTACTTGTATCACAGTGTGCTGAAGCAGGGTAGCATCTAAAACATGCAGGACAGGGGCCCACGAGGACCAGGATTGAGAAACACTGGTGTAGAGGGAGAAGAGCAGTGGCGAGAGGACGCACCCCTGGGGGGCGCCAGTGCTGATGGTGCGGGTGCTGGATGTGATGCTCCCCAGCCTCACCTGCTGCCTCCTGTCACTCAGGAAGCTGTTGATCCACTGACAGGTGGAGGCAGGACTGTGAGCTGGGTGAGCTTCTGGTGGAGGATTTCAGGAGCGATCGCGTTGAACGCCGAGCTGAAGTCCACGAACAGGATCCTCGCGTAAGTCCCTGAGGTGTCGAGGTGACGCAGGATGTGATGCAGTCCGATGTTGACTGCGTCATCCACCGACCTGTTTGCCCGATAGGCAAACTGCAGGGGGTCGAGCAGGGAACCTGTGATGTCCTTCAGGTGGCTCAACACCAGCCGCTCAAAGGTCTTCATGACCACAGACGTCAGGGCGACGGGTCTGTAGTCATTTAGTCCTGTGATGGTGGGTTTCTTGGGGACTGGGAGGATGGTGGAGCGTTTGAGGCATGAGGGCACCTCACATAGCTCCAGGGACCGGTTGAAGATCCGTATGAAGGTGGGAGCCAGCTGCTCGGGGCCGGCTCTCAGGCAGGAGGGGGACACGCCGTCTGGGCCTGGAGCATTCCTGGCCTTCTGCCTCCTGAACAGCCGACACACCTTTTCACATTGATGTGTTATGGATTATTTATAGAAGGGGGGTTTTAACGTAATGCTGCTTGAGAGCTAAGGTTTCACAGCCACTCTTGTCCTATGCAGATAAAGATTTATCTGAATCTTTTAATGACATTCATGAGCGTGTCCTACTTACGGGAACTGAAACTCCCCAGTTTTATACCTAGATAACCACCTGACATTTCAATATATATTATTTAAATTCTTAATACGACAGCAAACAATTACTATTTGAGGATATAATTCACTGATGCTCTCACCACACTTCCCAGCTTCATAAGCTCCTCGTTTTAAAAATCTGCCGTTTGTACACAAACGTGTGTTTGTTGGAAAGTGGAGCTGCAGGCTTTCCTGCACCGAATGACCTCCCATCTTTAATTAAACCTCCCACAAAAGGAAGGGATGAGCCCGGGTGCATTCAGAGTCTGCTGGCCTGGATTTAGAGATTTACGGCCTGTTTGATTGACTTCAAGGTAAGCATGAATCAACCGCCCACGTCCCAGCTTCTGGGTCCAAGCCCCCACGGCAGTTCATTAACTGACCACTAGGGGCTGGCTCCAAAGTAAACATATTTACATTTCACATCGATGACAACTGTTCAATGGGTTGATTTTTTTATTTTTATATTTTTTTGTATGATGATGATAAACTTTATTCCAGACACAAGGGTCCATAAAATACATACAAAAACACACATTACATTACAGACATTACAGAGGTGTACAGTTCCAGACTGTTTTCATTAATAAAAAACATATAAGCATTGTCTCCAGTGTTTCCAAAAACATGATGTAAGCCTTGTATCGCTTAGTGTGATGTCTGTCAAGGCCCTGATTAATTCATTATGAGACTCCACGAGTCTACACATGAATTTATACATAAAATTCCTCAGAACAGCATGAAAGGTTGGCACATTACTAGTCACAAATACCTCACTTGCACTAGTCCATCTTGGGAGCCCCATAAACATTCTGAAGGCATCATTATATGCCACCTGAAGTTTCTTCATTTTAGCACAGCTATAGCGGCACCACAAATGGGCTGTATATAATGGAGTACAATATGTTTTAAAAAGTGCAATCTTTACATCATTTGTACACATATGAAACTTTCTAGATAACATATTGGCTTGTCCGTATAACTTGCCACACTGGCGCTGCACATCATCATCATCACATAAATCATCACTGATGATGTGACCCAGATATTTAAACTTTTTAACCACCTGCAACACTTCACCAGCCAAAAAGAAGGAGGGAAAGGTGAGCTTCTGATCATCCTTAGTTCTTGTGATCATTACTACACTCTTTTTAGAGTTAAACTTTATATCAAATTCCAAGCCATATGCTGAACAGATCCTAAGTAGCTGCTGTAAGCCAGCACTACAAGGAGACAGTACAACTAAATCATCTGCATACATCATATGGTTAATAAGGTTGTCCCCCACCATACATCCAGTTTTACACTCTTTTAACCGTATAGAAAGTTCATCCATATATACATTGAACAGTAGGGGCGACAAAATTCCTCCCTGGCGCACGCCATTTGTCACCGAAAAAGGAGTGGACGTACTCGTTCCCCACTTTGCCTGCATATTCTGGTGTGAATACCAAAACTTTAGGATTCTGATAAGATATAAAGGGACACCACGCTCCTGTAGCTTTAAAAACAATTTACCGTGATTAATGCGATCGAACGCCTGAGAGGCATCCAAGAAACACATAAATATGGTACTGTTACGGCTTCTGTACTGACTGACAATTTCCTTAAGCGAATATATACATAGGTCAGTGCCAAGCTTTTTCTTGAAACCAAATTGGTTGTCAGTAGTTGTTATATATTCATTCAATCTTTCCATCAGAATACCTTCCAGTACCTTGGACATAATACTTGCTAGTGCAATGGGTCTATAGTTATTAATGCTTGTTAGTTTACCAGTTTTGTTTTTAACTACTGGTACTAACAAAACAGCAAGCATAGATTCAGGCAGTATGCCATGCATCAATAATCCAGAGAAACACATAGCAAGTAACACTGAGAGTCTGTGGCTGGCATGCCTCAAATGTTCTGATGATATCTGATCCTGTCCACAGGCTTTGTTCACAGACAGTTTCTCTATGAGATTGCTCACTTCATCAGGTCTGATAGTCATACCATCACTATGAGTAACCTCACCTATATTAAAAACATCACTTGTGACACAATTAAAAATATTTGCATAGTGGCTCCTCCAGAGCTCAGCAATATTTTCAGACCCAGTTGTGCCATCTATACTGGAGGGCATTGGCATTTTACTGTTATTAACCACCTTTACTTCTTTCCAGAAATCAAACACATTATTTTTCTGTAGCTTTTTTGCCATGGAATTAGCCCTCATGGCCTGCTCATTTCGTTTTATATAACGCAAAGCATATTTAAACCTGGCATTTGTATGTTTCTTCAGGTCACACTCAGGGCCATTTCTAGGCTTCCCTGCTAGGGTCCAACATTTAAAAGCATCTTTAGCCTCTACATAAAGCTTGTGAACATGACCATTCCAACCCGGTCGGAGGTTATGACGCTTTATCTTTTTTCTTTTAAAAGGTTTGCAACCATTAATTAAACATTTTACTATGTGGTCATACATTTCACACAGGTCACTGTGGTGGCGAACATCTTTACAGTTAATATTTCCACAGGCAATTGCAATGACTGGCAAATCCATTACACTTAAGAAAACATCTGTCAGTGATCTATACTGTGCTAATTCCTCTACAGTTAGAGATGCCCAGTTAATCTTATCACTGCCTATCGGACCACCAGGGTTGTCCAGCTCTGGTAGGCCCTTAACATTAATAGTCATGACTATAGGCATGTGATCGGCTGTGGCCAAATCAGACAGGATCTCACACTTATCAATGCTGTCATGAGCATCAGCTGTGGATACACAGTGATCCAGCCAGGATGTTGTGTGCCACGCTTCACTGACATATGTATAACTGCCTACTGGCAGCAGCACCTTGCTAGACAGAGTAACCTTGTTATCTTTACAGAATTGCAATAGATGTTTACCAAACATAGAACTACTATCTGAGATGTCAGCATTATAGTCACCCATGACAAATATACATGTATACTCATTTTCTTTAATATAGGCACTGATAAATGCTAGCCTATTCAGATATTCGTCCTCATTACTGTGGCATTCGTACGGTGTGTACACATTTAAAATAATAAAAACCTTATTATTGTGCTCAACTTTGATGCCAATACACCAGTCCACTTCCAGCCTGACCACACTGACGAGTGAGTCCAGCTTTTTATGCCATAAAATGGCCACTCCACCCGGGATCCTGCCACGCACAATCCGAGTACTTAAATCTGTTGTTGATTCCCCTGCCCCGTGGAAATCATTATGAACAGCATTAAGTTTATCAAGGTCTTGCATAGATATAAAAGTCTCTTGTATACACAAGATATCTGCACTCTCTAGGAGCTTGTCAATAACAACACGCTGTGCTCTGACCACTGCACCCTGTCCGAGGCGCAGTCCACGAGAGTTATATGACACCACTCTCATAGTTCATGCACAAGTTTATCGCGACGTAGCCTCGGGCTCATGCATCCTTGTGACAGGCGGCACCTTAACACCGACCCCAGTAGCAGCAGCCCTTGGCTTCCGTGGCTCATAAAACCGCCGTACATAAGTCCCCTCTGGCCATAACTGTGGCTCATACATCTCGCTTACATCCTTACATTCGGCTGTTATTTTAAAAGAGCTGTACCGGGTTTGTTCGGTGTCTATTTTTACACACGTCACGTCTCTTGACAGCTTGTCTTTCAAATAGCTAGACAGCGTCTCTGTGTCCAAATCAGGTGAGAATTTAGTAGCGAACACACTCACCATCTTAGTCATGACAGCGTGAATGCTCCCCCCCGCACTTGTTCCAACGATGCCGTATGTCTTCCTTTCTCTGGGGAGAATGAGACGAGGCTTGGCTTGTGCTGTAGCTCCTCCATTGGCTTGTTTGCGGGACCCGTTCTTGACCACCCGGCTCCATGCAGGCGAGCCCGCCACACCGCTCCTCCCTGCGGTGCTCGAGGCTATCTCCTCCACAGCGGCGGCGGCATGCTGGGCAAACTCCGCGGACGGTACGGCGCTCCTCTCCACGGTGTTCGAGGCTATCTCCTCCTCAGCGGTGGCTGCGCGCAGGGAAGCATGCGCAGGTACGGTGGTGTTATCCACCGGGACCCATAGTGAGTCCCCCTCTGGCGCGGCGCTCCTCTCCACGGTGCTCGAGGCTATCTCCTCCACGGCGGTGGCACCGCTCTTCCCGGCGGTGCTCGGGGCTCTCACCTCCTTAGCGGTGGCGGCATGCAGGGCCAACTCCGACGAGGAAGCACGCGCAGGTAAGGTGGTGTTATCCACCGGGACCCATAGGGGATCCCCCTCTGGCGCGGCGCTCCTCTCATTGTTGGCAACAGTTTGCTCAATCACACACAAGCGTTTGTTAATGTCCAAAGTTATTAGACGGAGATCCTCGCAGGTATTCGACTGTACACCCACAGCCTGCTTCATAGCGGATACGTCTGCACTTAGGCGCTCAATTTTGCTCACCAGACAGGATACATCTAGGCTGTTAAACGTCAGCGGTGGTAACTCATCCAAATGATGAGACACAAAGCGAGGAACATGTTCTCCAACCTCGTTGAGTAGTTTCAAACAACTCTTGACGTTGTTTGTGTCTTTGCTTGGCCCTCTGTGGTCTACATTCCGCTGTGTACCGGGGCACAGATCAAACAGAGCTCTCTTTGAGCCCTCAATCCATTCGGACCCAAAGTGATTCACAGCCAAAATAACGATGTCATCCTGGTTCACAGTCTTCATTTTAACACTTAGGAAGTTTAGCAATTCATCTTCCACTATAGTTTTGCCATCTACCGTAGTGTATATCTCTGGTTTCTTTCGTGGTTTGTTTGTCGCGCCTCGAGCAGCAGCAGCAGCAGCTGCGGCCGCCATCGTGGGTGGTCCTGTGATGTATGACATCGGCAAGAGCTTTATAAAGAAACATACTGCATATACTTTGGGGTGTGAACCTTTGATTGGTGGCCAGCACAGCCAATGGTTGTCTGTCATCACGTTTGCTACTTGGTAATGTATTGACGTCTGAGCTGTGAATAAAAGACCAAACTGAGCATAGTTAATTTAATTTAAAGAAAATATGTTTCATTGTGCTGTTAATTTCATAACAGCCCCCCATAACGTGGGGTGGGTTGGCCTAAAAGGGTCTAAAGATGAAACCTAGCTAAGAGCAGGCCACTGGGAGGTCCCATTGCAAATGTTCAACGGCGGTTCCTCTTCTGTGGATCACTTCAAGGAGCACGTATGGATCATTTCAGGACACTTCAAGCAGAATTCTGCCAGGACCCATCAGCCATCAAATACAAGGGGTCTGACCCAGCTAGCAGCAGGACGACTCACCGCAGCTCCCTGCGGTAAGATGTCTGCTAGTCCTTGTTTTAGCTCTGGAATCACCCGTTTATGGTGTTATTTAAGCTGGGACACTTGAACCGAGGATGTTTGGTCCGATTTAATAAGAATGAATGCAAAGTCAGATTAAAAATAATAAGAATATAAGAATAAGTACAAAGAATCAGTCTTCCTTTAAGTGATTGATTTGCAGGGGACAGCATCAAGAACATATGAAGTCTAGATGCCGTCAGATAGACACACAAGCAATCAGACAAACAAAGCACATGACGTAGGCAGCGTCAGTATTTAGGTGGAGAAGGATCGCTCGCAAAGGACTTCTGATGAGTTCTGCTGCCATCTTAGTTGTTTTTATTACCAGCTCTTGGACGGAGTCACAACATAAAGGTGCTAGACCCGTCCCATAAGAGGAACCACTGACTGTAGTCCCTAAAACCAGCTGCTATGTGCAGAGCTGTAAACTCAAGGCTGGAAAGGAAGCAGTATCTGCTGGTCAGTCAGTAGAAAACTGGGCAGAGTCTCTCTTCATCCCGTTTCGTACTAGTTTCAGGTGCGTGGGGGGTTAATTATTGTTGCATTTGACTTGTAATCACATCTGACACCATGTCCCACATTTCTGGAAACATTTTTAGTTGTTGTACTTCAGTATTATTTCAAAAGAGACACAGTTGAAGGGGGAGGCAGGTCCCGTACTGTTTAAAATTCCCTGTGTTAAATGGGGGAAACTACGGTAACATGAAGCTTTTCTAGCCATTATCACAACAGTACCAGCTGACTCGGTGGCCTAGTTTCCAATGAGCTGATTCTGGAGGAGAGAGAGACGCTCATCCCGCCTTCACTTTCCTTTTGTTTTTTGGGAGGTTAAAGGGAGTCTCAGGTGGCGGGGCGCGCACACAAATTACACAGCAGATAGAAATGTAACAGGAAAACAAGGACCGTCGTGGAGCTGGGAGGAAATATCCAGATCAGGAAGAACCGTACAGGAAACAGCAGCGACACCTGGGAGGGCCTCATTTTACAACAAATCAGATTAAATGCTGCAACTCATATATTTCCTCTGAATTTATGTCTTTGCAAAGAGTATGAAGTCAATATATTCCTTTTTTTTCTTCCTGTCAGCTTCAACGTACATCCTTTTTTGTGTGTCAGACCTGCTACAAAATAAAAATAGAGATAGTGAAGTTTTAACCATTTTGTAACTTTGACATTCCTTCGTGTCAGTCAACGGTTGGGTGGGCGGGACATAGTCCAGATCAATACATTTGGCAAAACAAAAACCAGCAACTCACCAATCTAAAAGAAATGTTGCAAATTCTCCGTAAAACCGGTACTGGGTGTTTGCGGTGGTGGTAAAGTTCTCCTCCGGAGAGCCTCATCCCTCCTTGCTGTTTCTGTGTATCCTAAAATTGTAACTTGGGGGCGGTACCTACATGACTGACGACAAGTTCAAGTACGCCCACAACCCGTGCAACTTCTCCATACTGAGGCCGCTATGTTGCTCGCTACCGCCACACATGGGAGAAAGTGGTATCACGAGACTGGACGGCCCAAAGCTAGTTATTTAGCACTTTAACTCGGTAAAGTCTCAGCATTTATTTCCTCTCACTCTTACTGTTTTTTTGTTATTTTGGAATATTTTAACCTACAATCCTACACATTGCTTCTTTAAAGGAGCTTGAGGCCGGATTGTGGCAGGATTTATGAAAAAAATCCGTATACATTTTAAGTTTTCTAGTAATAATGTCAGGTGAAGCGTTCCAAACCCAAAAGAATGAGCCCTCTAGTGTATCTCTCCTTTGCCTTGAACAGGCTGTGTGCTGCAAAATGTGCTGCAATTCGGTCCCGAATTTCCCGCGCTGGGCTGCGGATGTGATGTCACATGACGCTGCATGCGCGTTCTCCCCGTTCTCCCGTGCCGGCTTCGCTGTTGTCTGCAGTACCCCTGACGGCCGTCGTGGTGAAGGGTGGCGCTAGAGAGTCTCATTTCTTAAAAGGAGCCTCAAGCTCCTTTAACTCGGTAAAGTCTCAGCATTTATTTCCTCTCACTCTTGCTGTTTTTTTGTTATTTTGGAATATTTTAACCTACAATCCTACACATTGCTTCTTTAATGACACTTTTTGATCAAAATACCAAAGAGATGCAGTACAAGAACACTCTCTGTTTTATTGGGTGGAGCCAGCATCTCAACGGCCTCTTTTGAATTTAAAGACTATTTCCTGTATCGTGGAGTTCCTTCCCTGCTAATATGGAAAAAACCTCCATCAGCAACGATGAAACTCGCCCACAGAGCAAATGAGAGAACAAGAAACTAAACAAGAGTAAACCTGGACGATGTAAAACAAAAAAAACCGTAGCCTTTGAGCTAAAAAAGACAACAATTCCTTCGTGCTGCTATAACGATGCAGCTTCTGTCAGTAATTAGACTGAAGGTCAGAACAGGGCTGATGACGCTGCATGAAAAAGTTATTTGAGAACAGTCAAAGGGTCACAATCGATTTAAGGTGAATAGAAATGAACAAAGAAAAGGTCGCTCCGACGTGGACAAACCCTCACCATTTGGCTGAGATAATCAGGCAGCTGTCTGCACTGCTGCAGCTCATATTTTCTAACATTCTTTCCCAGCTCATCAGTTTTCCACTTTCACATCATTTTCTCTGCTTTTAAGATCCCCAGCGGGGTGAATGAGGAGATATTCAAGTGTTGTGAGACGACGCTACCCGTCTAATTGACAGTGTCACCGGCTCTTATGCGATGGCAGTGGCAGCAGCACACATTTTACTACTTTCCACTTGCAGAAACGAAGCTGTCAGCATATTAAACCACAAAAGCCCTGAAGTCTTTGCTGAGTTGCAACCAAGTAAGACAGAGGGTTGAAGGGGATTGTTGTTTTTCTTTTTTAAATATATGTACACTGTAAATAAAAACAGTTAATGTCAGCTATTGCAGGGTTTTCTGGCGCTACCAAGGACTTGTAAAAACACAAGTTTATCCCCCAATAACAAGAAGCTACAACAACATATTTTATTTATTTTCAAACTGTATGAACCAAGGCGTTTATTTTTCTCCAGAAATTCATTTTATTTGTTAATCTGCTCATTAACTTCTGTGTATTCAGGTTCAGGTCACAGAGGCCAGGAACTCTGCTTGTATTCATAGTCTCGATCTTTCGATCACTCCCCACAGTTCATGGCCATAGGTGAGTGTTGGAATGTAAATCAACCAATAAACAGAGACCTTCACCTTCTGGCTCAACGCTGTCACCAGAGCAGAAAGGGCATTCCACCTTTGTCAAACTGAAAACGGTGGTCTCAGATTCAGAGGAGCTGATTTTCATCCCCGTCGCTGGGTGAAACCAACAGGACCAAGTCATGTGCAAACGATGAGATACAATCCTGAGGTCATCAAACTGGAGCCTCTGTGTTCTTTGGCTGCACTTTGAAATTATTTACAGAACTTTTACAGGCAGAAGGGCAGCCATCCCAGAGTTGGACTCTCGCTAACAACAAAGCCAATTTACTACCAGCGATGTGGACCAAACTCTTGCTCCATTTGTAAAGGAACTGAATGGCTCATAGCAATGGACACATTACCCCCGGCTCATGGAGCAATGTTGCTATTTCTCCTTAAAACTGATGGAGGGTTCAATTGTTCTGTTGTCCTATTCTTCAGGTGTGCAGCAGTACAGACATGTTGTTAGTTTTTAATTTCTAAAGTTCTGTGTTGGGGACGGATTAGGACTGCAGGCAGACCAGTCCCGTTCCTGTACTTGCTTCGGCCTCAGCCATGCTTCTGTAAAGTGTACAGAAAGTGTTTATGTATGCATTTGTTGCATTTTTTATAATTTTTTGGTCTGTATAAAACTTTAGATTATAAAACAGAGTGTCACGGTGCGGTTGAGTAGGACCAGATGCAGGAGAGACCCTAGTTCCAGAATGTGATTTATTGTACTGAAAAAAACAAAACCACTGCTGAGCAGGATTGCAAAGAAACACAAGAGCTTAATCATGAGCAAAAAAAAAAAAATCAAAACGCAAGTGACTAATGTTAAACAATGGAAGGTGATAAACTTGTATTTAGTGTTTGTCATGCTGACAACTTTAATATTCCATATTTATCACTGGGACATTGTCAGAGTTTGGGAGTTATTACAGATGCAGTTACTCCGGAGGTACCACAGATTCAAATCACATGTCTGAGAAAGAGCCTAAAGTGGCTACTGCTGGGATGTAAATGCTGACATCAAACACTTTGACAGGAGAAAAAAGCACTTTCGGTGCGTCTCTGCACGCCTTTGATTTCGTCTTTGTAAACACTCCCGCATTTCCAAACACGTCTTGTGTTGTCAAATAAGGGCAGGGAGGCGGCGACTCCCCGTGTTTGCAAGGTCACGTCCCTCAAAAAACACAGTGTCGCACCTGGAAATAAACGAAGCGGCTCCAGATGGCTCTCAGGATGGAGAGTAGATTGTGAGTTACCCTGCATTTCAGAACCGAGATGAGATGTTATATATCAGAGCAGTGAACTGACAGCTGAGGCCCTTTTTAAAACGGCAAGATAAAAGCAGGAAAGAAGACGGAGGGACGCAAGCAGAAAGTAAAGCTGCAAGCAGCGATGAACGGGCCCTGGCACTCATGGCCACCGCCCCCCATAAGCATATCAGAAATGACACCACCCACGACTTTCTATGTCAAACCATTCAAAAGTTATAGCAGAAAATAGGAACTATGAAATCTCGACCAATCAGAAGAAGGGGCGGAGCTAATTTGCACCAATTATGGTTAAGGACTCAAAACCATGTCCGATGACACCACCCACGAGTCTTTATGTCAAACCATTCAAAAGTTATTGCAGAAAATTGGAAGTATCAAATATTGACCAATCAGAAGAAGGGGCGGGGCTAATTCAGGCCAATGAAGGTCAAGTACTCAATACCGAGTCAGATGACACCACCCACAAGTCTTTATGTCAAAGCATTCAAAAGTTATGGCAGAGAAAAGTATTCTAGGGGGCGCTGTTGAGCCGTTAGGCCACGCCCATTAATGCAAACCATGAAATATCAAATTTATCGCCAGGCCTGGCTTGCGTGCAGAATTTGGTTACTTTTGGGGAACTATCAAATATGGACCAATCAGATGAAGGGGGGCGCGCTTTTTGGCGTCTAGCGTCGCCACGGTAACGCTTTTGAAAGAGAAAAGTAATGCGGGTCGTCGCAGGATGGAGACGCACATTTTGATGTATAAGACATCTGGGTGCACATTACGGTTCGGGCTCTGAAGCGGCTGAAGAAATGGCATAAATTTTGCCAAAATGACACGATTAATTCAAAATGGCCGACATCTTGTTCGGTTTCGGCCATGGCGCCAAGAGACTTTTCTTTAAGTTGCGACATGATACAGGTGTGTACCGATTTTCGTGCATGTACGTCAAACCGTATTGTGGGGCTTGAGGCACAAAGTTTTCTAGGGGGCGCTGTTGAGCCATTTTGCCACGCCCATTAATGCAAACCATTAAATATCACATTTTTCGCCAGGCCTGGCTTGCGTGCAAAATTTGGTGACTTTTGGGGCAAGTTTAGGGGGGCAAAAAGGCCTTCCTTTCGTCAGAATAAGAATAAAGAAAAATTCCTAAAGATACAATAGGGCCTTCACACTGTAAGTGCTCGGGCCCTAATAAAGGGGCAGATTTTAAGTGGGGTAATGCTGAGTAAAAGCTGAGCTTTAAGTGATTGGAAGTCAGGGAGACACTGGTGATGGACGGATAGATCTTGTGATTACAGAAAATTGAAGACAGTAATAGCAGAGTGTGACACGCGTTCATAATTTCCTCGTAAGCTTTCAAACTGTCCACCTTCGTACGGGAGGCTTTCATGGTCTAAGAAGACAATTACTGTATGTCCATTTGAATGTCAATTTCCAATTAATATAATCACATAGCAAGTTAATTTCTCTGTCATTTTGTTGTTGCCGTTAATTTATCAACCATTTCGATTACAATCCAGTCCAGCTGATTTATGCTTTCACGTAGCGACGACACACATCGTACGTACAGGACCCACGTCATAGCCGACATTTGTTCTTGCTCATTGTAGTTTGTGTCACAGCCGTCTTTAAACCAGGACTTCCATTTCCAAAAGTGCAGGCTTAACTGTAAGACGTTTGTTTAACCCATTTCAGAATAACGTAGGTGGTATGTGTCTGGGTTAGGTTGTACTTGGAAGATGTGGATGAACTCAGGCTTTTTGACTGGGAATGAGCTTTATATTTTCAGTTTTGTGAATCACCACGGCAACTGTAACGTCTTTTCACCAAGTCTTCTCATCATATGGGATTCTACAGGAAAACGATGCTGCTGGTGTTGTCTGGGTGTTTGGAGGTGTCCTGCGCTCCCAACGGACGATATACAGCTACAAATAAACTTCAGAGCAAACAGCAGATTACTATGGAGGACCAAAACATAATTAAAAATAAAAGCAGAAATATACATATTTTGTTGTCACAGGGCGTGGTGTTGAGGACCCAAACGCAAGGAGAGAGAGGGAGGCTGGAGGCAGGAGTTCTCAAAAAACAGAAGGATTTATTCCACAAAAAAAGTCAAACTAAAATGCTGCAGAGCAGGATCAAAAACAACTCACGTATACAGGGATCGAAAACCAGGAGTACATGGAGGGAACAAACAGTACGGACCGACAGGCAACAAAGGAATGACAAGACCAGATATACACAGGGGATAACGAGACACGACGAGACACAGGTGCAGACACAATCAGGGCAAAGGGGAAACAGGAGGGACAGAACTGAAACTCAAACTGGGGGGGAAGTGTCAAACCCTGACAGTACCCCCCCCTCAAGGGACAGATCCCAGATGTCCCAACAGTCCACACCCAAGGCAGGTGGAGGGGGCCCGGAGGAGGGCCCAAACCACACACGGCCAAAGTTCCGGGGGCCGTCCTCGGGACCGAGCAGACCAGCGAGAGTGTTCCGGGGGCCGTCCTCGGTGCCGGGCAGACCGGCGAGGCAGTTCGGGGGGTCGCCCTTGGGGCGTAACAGGCGGATCCAGGGGTCGGTCTGGGGGCTTGGCAAGCTGGTCAGGGGGTCGGTCTGGGGGCTTGGCAAGCTGGTCAGGGGGTCGGTCTGGGGGCTTGGCAGGCTGGTCAGGGGGTCGGTCTGGGGGCTTGGCAGGCTGGTCAGGGGGTCGGTCTGGGATTGCGGCAGGCTGGTCAGGGGGTCGGTCTGGGACTGCGGCAGGCTGGTCAGGGGGTCGGTCTGGGGGCTTGGCAGGCTGGTCAGGAGGTCGGTCTGGGGGCTTGACAGATCCATCCAGGATCGCCTCAGGAACTGGGGCCGACAGGATGCGGGGAGCCGGAACAGGGGCAGACAGGATGCGGGGCGCCGGAACAGGGGCAGACAGGATGCGGGGCGCCGGAACAGGGGCAGACAGGATGCGGGGCGCCGGAACAGGGGCAGACAGGATGCGGGGCGCCGGAACAGGGGCAGACAGGCTGCGGGGCGCCGGAACAGGGGCAGACAGGCTGCGGGGCGCCGGAACAGGGGCAGACAGGCTGCGGGGCGCCGGAACAGGGGCAGACAGGCTGCGGGGCGCCGGAACAGGGGCAGACAGGCTGCGGGGCGCCGGAACAGGGGCAGACAGGCTGCGGGGCGCCGGAACAGGGGCAGACAGGATGCGGGGAGCCGGCGTCGGGGGGCAGAGGATCCCCGGAGCTGCCCGAGTGGGGACCCGGGTCCGTGGCGCTGGCTGCGGGGGTACCTGGGTCCGAGGCGCAGGGTGCGGGGGTACCCGGGTCCGAGGCGCAGGCTGCGGGGGTACCCGGGTCCGAGGCGCAGGCTGTGGGGGGTCCGGGACCCTCACCGGAGCAGGGGCCGATGCACTCTCTCCTGCTGGGTCCATGCTGGTCGGTCCGTTCTGTCACAGGGCGTGGTGTTGAGGACCCAAACGCAAGGAGAGAGAGGGAGGCTGGAGGCAGGAGTTCTCAAAAAACAGAAGGATTTATTCCACAAAAAAAGTCAAACTAAAATGCTGCAGAGCAGGATCAAAAACAACTCACGTATACAGGGATCGAAAACCAGGAGTACATGGAGGGAACAAACAGTACGGACCGACAGGCAACAAAGGAATGACAAGACCAGATATACACAGGGGATAACGAGACACGACGAGACACAGGTGCAGACACAATCAGGGCAAAGGGGAAACAGGAGGGACAGAACTGAAACTCAAACTGGGGGGAAGTGTCAAACCCTGACATTTGTTTTTCCTTTACCTTACACATCTTAATTGTGGCCTGATCCTGCTCCGTCCTGTTTATTGACCAATAGCAGAGGAAATGGACCAAGAAGGGCAGCCTTCCTCGTTTGCATAATGAGGCATAAATGTATAAGTTAAAGTATATATATTATATATTTCTGGAAGAAACTGCATGTATAAGGAAAAGGAAAAAACTAAATATATATATTTCTGCTTTTACTTTTTATCATGTCAGTTTTGGTCCTCCATAAATTATACATCAGAAGCCAATTCCAGGCGACTGAAGAAATTGTTTTTAACAGCGCACGCTGCTACACTGTGGATTTGTCTGGGTCTCTGAAGTGAACTCTCAGGAGGGTGGACGTGGTACTGAATTATCAAAGAAGTGGCTGGCCCATGCCAAAATTATTCAAATTAAAGTAAAAACTGATTTCCACATTTGTAATATTTCCATAAAGTATAGCATTTAATTTATCAATAAAAGTGATGTATTGCCCAGCTTGTGGGGATTGTGGCGGGCGTGCGCGGGTGGCTCCTGTTGACCTGAAACCTGACCTACTATGGGGGGGGTCCCTGTCCGGATGCCTACAAGATGTGTGATACTGAATGCTGGTAGGCTGGAGTTGGGCTCTTGACTCTTTCTTGAGATATTTTTGATGTCGTCTCCTCGTTGCTGCGGGTGTGTGGCGGCCCTGTTGACTGGTACCTTCCACGTCATCTTGGGACTGGGGCCCATTGCCTACGCTTAGGGTCGGAGAGCGACCCAAAACACCAGTAACAACCCTGATTCGGTCCGTAGAACTCATGATGGAGGTCAACATCAGTTGCATAAAGCATAAAGCATAAAGCAACTGATGTTTTACTTCCCAACATTGATAACTATACACGCAGAGGGAAAAGTCCTGCAATGTTTGCCAGTATACTACAACATTTATTAAAGAAGTACATTTAAAGGTGAATCTTCAGAGGTTTATGTTGTCACACTTCTGCACCCAAACTGGATCTTGGTTCTACAGGAGAAGAGCCTAATATATCATCCATCAGGTTTGTGATCTGTGTTTTTTTAGTCCCAACAGGACTAAAAAATGTAAATGAGCAAGATTTACTCTTATCTTAACATTTTTATCCACTAAATTAAAAACCTGCACACATGTTCAGCGCTAAGCCTGCACCTCATCTGTCCGGCCTGAAATATTCTGGGTTAATGAGGCGCTGCCGCACATCAGGCCCGTGTCGTGGTACAATAATAAGGCGGGATCCTTCCCAGCGGGTCTGCGCCTTGATAAGAGAGGAGATTAATCTGTGATTGACCCTGGTTATGTAATGACCGAGGGGGTCACACTCGGGTTTTCCTTCTGCGTCTGACATGTTGGAATTGTCAGAAACACGGTGGCGGACGATGAAGCACCACGAAGCCTCATCTTTCAACCCCTTAACTGGTCTCAGAGCCGTGTGCCCCCTACATAACCAGCACATTTCTGAAGTTTATAACGTTTGCTGAACCTTTTTCACGACAAAGTCTTGAAGCCATTAGAGGAGGAAGAAGATCAGGAGCAATTAAAAGCTGTTATAATGGCTCAGTTCTAGCTATTGTCCTATAAATCAGAAAATCGACCAACAGACTCCCGAGTACGAGAGCATTCATCATTAGCTGTTTTAAGAAATAGTTTCACATAGTTGCAGCTTGTCTTCTCGTCTGAGCCTCAATAGGAAAACGTGGATAGATAGATGCGCCAAAAGTGACTGTACATAAATTGTTGTTCATTCAAAATCTTTGGAAGAGCTCAGTTCCAGAGAGTTAAAAGAAAAGCCCGAAGAACCAGACGGGCAGACTTTCCCTCAGTCTGGTGGGATGGCGACAGAGAGCCCAGGCTCGGTTATCTGCTCCAGACAACGGCGAGAAAAGCAATCAGGCTGTGCTGACAAAGAGGTGAAGGCTCAGTGACCATGCTGGAATGAGAGCGACGTGGGGGCACATTGATCCTTAAGGGGGGGGGCGGTCTTGTGCAAATCCTTGGGATGTTTTCCTACAGTCTCATAATGTATTAAACTGGGAATTGGCCTTCCCCTGAAAAGACATTGTCCAATCTCAGCTTAGCAACTGTTACCAGGCAAGGCGGACCTGTCAGAGGGTGGATTTCCTCAAGTGATGAGTGAGTATCAGATTCCTGCAAGACTTCTTGACTGCATAATAACCTTGATTAGTGCAGAAATCTTTGAGCTCTGTTCTCTAATAACCCCTTGAAACTGAAGTTTGAGCTCATGCCACCTCAGACAAAATTTTTCAATTTCTCCTTTTCAGACACAGATAATAAGTTTACACGAGAGTATGGAGCATCCTTGACAGCCTGTAGCCTCGCACTGAGATGTGTGTGAGTGCATGAGGCTGTCTCGGTGGATGTCCTTGGATATTGTGTGTTCGTGGGGTTTATGTGGATGAAAGAGCGTCAGATACAGTATGCTTTTGTGTTCGTATGTCTTTAAATGTTTTATGTTGCTCAGCGGTCATGAAGTGTCAGTGGTTGGTGTGTGTATAGCCCCTTTCACACAGCCAGTTCGAGGCGGGAACGTTGCGCCTTTAAGCCGCCTCGCTGTTCTGTGTGAAAGTCACGGAGGCGGAATGGGGGGGCCAAGTGGCCCCACCAATAAGCCGGCAGCGGAGGTAGTCACAGAGCCGAAACGGGGTCTGTGTGAATGACACAGCCGGCAT
This sequence comes from Cololabis saira, assembly GCF_033807715.1. NCBI lineage: Eukaryota > Metazoa > Chordata > Actinopteri > Beloniformes > Belonidae > Cololabis > Cololabis saira. Next base: position 20,294,989 of record NC_084605.1, on the reverse strand, counting down.
GCCGGCATGCCACTAGACGCTGACGCTGTCGTCACGCCTCTGATTGCGGAACGCCGGCATGCTGTGTGAATTTACAGACGGGAGCGGCGTTATGCCGGCGTTGTATGGTTCTGTGTGAACCAACAAAGGCGGCGTATTGGCAGGACTTCTTTACACCAATATTGCGGAATCTCTGTGTGAAAGGGGCTCTTATTACGGTATTATTGAAATCACATCATGCATAGTAGTCTAGTAGATCATTTAAATGTACATGTACAGTTAAGAAGTAAAATACAGGATATCTCAGAAACACATTTGGACTTTACAATAAACAACACATTACTGAATATGGATGGGTACAATATTTATAGATGCGATAGAAATATAAACGGGGGAGGAGTTGCGATTTATGTTCAGGGTCATATACCAGTAAAGGTTGGAGAGGCTCTAAGAACAGGGGGATTGGACACAAACACGACTTTTGGGTGTTTTTAGAGGCCACCAAATGCAAATGTAATGTATCCTGGTTTGACATGTAATAAGTTGAGTATCTGATTTCAAACAACAGAACAGACATGAAACAGGCACGGAACCGGCAGAACCATGAGCAGCAACCGTCCCAGGTCCTGAGACCCAATCACAATCTGAGCTAAACTACCGCAATTAACTAACCCCCAAAACTACACAGCCAGCATCCAAGTGAACGGGCCTGTGTATCTGTCCATATGTGTGTGTGTGTGTGTGTGTGTGTGTGTGTGTGTATATATGTCTGTGTGGCTATGTGTGTGTGTGTGTGTGTGTGTGTGTGTGTGTGTGTGTGTGTGTGTGTGTGTGTGTGTGTGTGTGTGTGTGTGTGTATATGTCTGTGTGGCTATGTGTGTGTGTGTGTGTGTGTATATTTATATGTCCATGTGGCTATATGTGTGTGTGTGTGTGTGTGTGTGTGTGTGTGTGTGTGTGTGTATATATGTCTGTGTGGCTATGTGTGTGTATGTGTGTGTATATGTCTGTGTGGCTATGTGTGTGTGTGTGTGTGTGTGTGTGTGTGTATATGTCTGTGTGGCTATGTGTGTGTGTGTGTGTGTGTGTGTGTGTGTATATGTCTGTGTGGCTATGTATGTGTGTGTGTGTGTGTGTGTGTGTGTGTGTGTGTGTGTGTGTGTGTGTATATGTCTGTGTGGCTATGTGTGTGTATATGTCTGTGTGGCTATGTATGTGTGTGTGTGTGTGTGTGTGTGTGTGTGTGTGTGTGTATATGTCTGTGTGGCTATGTGTGTGTATATGTCTGTGTGGCTATGTATGTGTGTGTGTGTGTGTGTGTGTGTGTGTGTGTGTGTGTGTGTGTGTGTGTGTGTGTGTGTATGTGTGTGTGTGTGTGTGTGTGTGTGTGTGTGTGTGTGTGTGTGTGTGTGTGTGTGTGCGTGTGGCTATGTGTATGTATAAAAAAGAAGAAACAAATAAAGGACAATGGGGCCATTACTTTACTTTACAGAAAGAGTAATGTTTAGTTAGAAAGAGTAATAAAAGAGTAATGTTTGCACATAATCCCGTCTGTGGTTTCCTGTAATACATTTTTAACCCATTGCACCTTGATCAAACAATTTATGAAAGAAAAACTAAAAAACAAAGCTTAGACAATATTAATGTAACAATTTTCATTTACTGTGGATATTAAACATTTTGTTTTAACACAGAGAAACTGCATCCGCCAGCACTTTAATAAACATTACTGTCATTGAATGGAAAAGTCCTCATACCTGGAAAAAAGGAAAAACAATTACCTGCGAGGCAGAGATTTGGTGCTACAGTGCATCCGGAAAGTATTCACAGCGCTTCACTTTTTCCACATTTTGCTATGTTACAGCCTTATTCTTAATTTGATTAAATTAATTTTTTTCCTCAAAATTCTACACACAACACCCCATAACGACAACGTGAAAAAAGTTTTTTTTTTAGATTTTTGCAAATGTATTAAAAATAAAAAACAAAGAAATCATATGTACATAAGTATTCACAGCCTTTGCTCAATACTTTGTTGATGCACCTTTGGCAGCAATTACAGCCTCAAGTCTTTTTGAATATAACGCCACAAGCTTGGCACACCTATCTTTGGGCAGTTTTGCCCATTCCTCTTGCAGCACCTGTCAAGGTCCATCTGTGTGTGTGTGTGTGTGTGTGTGTGTGTGTGTGTGTGTGTGTGTGTGTGTGTGTGTGTGTGTGTGTGTGTGTGTGTGTGTGTGTGTGTCCGGTCAGAAGATTATTTTAAAGAGAGCGTTTAAATATCTAAACTGGAGTCAGTATCAACGTGACGTACTATAAGCTGCACTGATCGGCCTGCAGTCTTAGAGGAGCAAGATCCTTACAGGGCTTTAAGTGTGTTTAATGACTTGTTAATGCCAGTTATCGACAGACATGCAACGATAACAAAGCAAACAGTGAGAAATGCAGAGGCCCCGTGGCTGGACGACGAGCTCAGAGATTATACGACTCAAAGGAATCGAGCCGAGGCGGAGGCAATTAGATCAGGGGTGCGCTGCAGTGGGATTTCTATTGCAATTTAAGGAATCATGTTACAAAACTGAATTTAAAAAAAAGAAGAGGAGGTATTATCAAGACAAAATTGAAACAATTGAAACAGAAACAAGAGGTCAACACCGTCCTTTTTAGAGGTAGATGGACGGATTCTTACAAGGTCTAGTAGTATAGCTAATTTATTTCAGTATAGTTACTTTACTAAAAATTTCAAATTGCACCTTGATGGTGAAGATGATGGATTATCTTTTAAATTGATTAAAGAAAACATAATGGGTAAAAGGTTATGCAAATTTACTTTTGAGAGCATAGTTGCCGATAAAATATTGAAATTGCTCAAAGCAAGCAAAGAAAAACCTTCAGGTGTTGACAACCTTGATATGAAGTTATTGAAACCCTGATTGCTCTGCCTGTCATTCACATTATTAATTTAAGTAAAAAAATGCGTGTTTGTCATTTTGAATGGAAAATAGTCAAAACCGTTCCTTTACCAAAGAATAACAAAGGATCATTCTTAGGTGAAAATAATAGAGCAACTCGTTTTTCACCTGTTCTTTGTAAAATAATGGAGCAAATAACATACAAGAAAATTCAAGGTTACTTCGTGAAAAATTGGTTCAATTCATATCAAAAGGCATAAATAAAAGTGCACTCTACAGCTACGGCACTTCCTCCTCCAACGGTGGAATAGGTGATGGAAATGGAAAACAAAAAACTAGTTAAGTTAAGCTGCTCTGGTTTGAACCAGCTGCAATTGCGTAAGAGTTATTTGTCCAATAGGAAATACACAGTATACTTTAATGGCAGCCACTCTGAGCTGAGAGCTGTGGGGTGCCCCAAGGGAGTTGTTTGGGTCCGCTTTTATTTTCAATATTCATCAATAATTTACCTTTAACTCTAAATCGTCCCGTATGCTGACGACTCGACAGTTTATACGTACACATACACCTGCTGAATTAACTGGGATTTTGAATGTTTAAAAGTTAACAGAAAAATGGATGATGAGAAACAAACTAGTTCTAAATAAGGAGAAAACAACGTGTATTGTATAAGGATCAAAACAATTATTAACAATAATCCAAAATTGAGAATAGGAGGGAAGATGTTCTTTTGGAAAGAGTGGCATAGGAAGGGGGTTGAGCACATCGGAGATCTTTACCATAATAATGCACTGAGAACATTTGAAGAATTAAGAGAACTTTATGATTTACAAAGGAAAGATTTCTGGAGATTTCTACAACTTAGAGACTGTCTATCTAAAGTAGGCCCTATGGACACCAGGCTGCCTACTCAGTCGTCCATGTGGTCTAAATTGAAGTTGCTGAGTACCCTTCCACACCTGGCAGGTCAAATATATAACTACCTCACGGATGGACTTAATAACGCTATCATGGGCCTAAAAGCTGCGTGGGAAAGGGATTTGGGGATCACATATGAGGATGATGAGTGGCACAAACTGGTGAAGGAGATGCTTACACCAATGAGGGACGCCAGGTCTAAACTGGTTCAATTCAAGATATTCAACAGACTCTATTGGACACCTGTGAGAAAGCATAAGGCAGGACTGAGTCTTTCCAACATCTGCTGGCGATGCCATACGGCACAAGGGGATATCACCCATATGTTCTTTGACTGTCCTAATTTAGCTATTTATTGGCATAGGGTCATGAAAAAGATCAATGATAGCCTGAACACCGATGTCACTCTCACACCCGCGCTTTGTCTCCTGAATAGCCTAAAAGAAAATATGAGAATAGTCGGGAAAAAAGCACAATGGCTTAAGGTTGCACTCACTACAGCTAAGAGGGTTATACTGAGACACTGGGCGGGGGGTAACGACCCTACTTACTCAGAATGGTTCACAGCTCTGTCAGAAACTGCATCATACGAACGTCTGATATATAAAATAAATGGCAAATTAGACACTTATAATGAAATCTGGGACCCATTTCTAACACAGATCATGGATCAGGGAAATGTAAACTAACATAAAAATGACTGATGAGGATTCAGAAACAAAGTCTACAGTGCACCATGTTCGACTGGCGGGGCGGGGATAGGGTCAGGGGATGGGAGAAAAAAAAAAAAAATTCCTTCCAGATCAAACATTCACTGGGTTAGTTTTTCACGTCTTCATATGTATATGTAAAGCAGGCATATGTTATATGTACTTCTAGGTATAGAATTGTATGTATAGTCATTAGTTAATTTTGATCTTTTAGTATTATTTCACTTTTTCTGTGTCTTTAGTTTCTATCATCAATGTCAACCTTTGGTGAATTCAGCTGTATCTGCTATTTTTATTTATTTTTATTTATTTATTTATTTTTTTTACTTATTTTTATATACCTCTTTATTTGCATATTTTTGCTGCTCTGATTATGCACCTGTGGATGCATTGGACTGTCGTGATGAATGTCTGTGAAGGAAACAATAAAAAGCATAATTGAAAAAAAAAAAAAAAACAATTATTAACATTACATCTTATGCTATGTTTAATTATGGGTTATGGAGCAATTAAGAGAAGTGATATTATTAGGGATTATTGTAGATAGTCAAATGTCCTGGAACAGACAAGTTGACCGAAACAGGTGATTAAACAGGTGATACAAGCGTTGGTCTTGTCAAGTTTAGATGAGTGCTCTGTGCTTTGGTCCAGTACGATCAAAGGTAACCTGGCCAGGCTGCAGGAAGCTCGGAACAAAGCAGCTCACTGAGTCCATCAGTGCCTTTATCTGGTAGTCTGATGAATCATCTATCGTGGCTAAGTGTCGAATGTAGGATGCAATATTCATTCATATATTTAATCAAAAAGTAGTTATGACTAAAACCCCAGAAAGATTATCATTTTATTCACAGTCATTTCACGAGGCAGGCATCAGGTGGCGTAGAGTGAAGCTCCAGACTTTTTGACTGGAGATCGTAATACGGTAAACTTTAGGAAAAAGTTTAAATTATTTTTGTTTGCTCAGGGAGAATAAAATGAACTTTTTAAAGGTGAACTATTGATTTGTTTTTTTCCTCAATAACGTTTTTGAGTGTGATGAGACTCCAGGAAGGGCAGCTGCTGTTAAAGGTCAGGAGCTAACGGGGATAACACAAACAAACTGGAGCCATCGTAGAGGTGGAGATATGTGCAGTTCCTCGAACGGCCTGCCTAAATATCTAAAAACCTTATCCCTAGTTATGGATAATGAGAGGCTGGCTTTTTGAGTGGACGCAGTCTACGGCGTTAGAGACGAGCCTTAAAGACGAGCTGTCATCACTTGTGTGAAGCAAGCTTCAACTCTGACGATGTTCAAGTCCAGGCTGAAAACAGCTCTATTTAGCTTTGAACATGACAACTGAAAGGATTTTATCCGCACTCTCCGTTTTTCATTAAATTCATTCATTAATGATTATTTTTACGTTTTATAGAATTATTTATTTATATTTGCCCTCTTGTGATATTATGTAGCTGTAAGGCACTTTGAATTGCCTTGGGTATGAATTGGGTATGAATACTAATAAACTTAGCTTAATGTGAAGCCTTTTCCGTTAATGTGACATCCAAGCTGTTGATTAATAGCTTAAAGGGCTTAATTCTCATTTTTAACATAATTGTACAAACAGACCACCACAGCAGTCAGGTAGTCAGGTCCTCCTGTTCACCTCGGACCCTTTCAGGATCCTTCCAGGTTGCGTTAATGCACCGTTAGCCAATGGGATCGGTTGTCTGTTGCTAGGTTACCTGGGCCACCATCCTACACTTCCTGGGAGACCTCTGCTGGTCTTCATTTCAGATCTGCCAGTATTTTCTTTTGGTAATGACGCCAGAAATTATGATAGATTCCACCAAAATTAATGTAACATTAATTATCATGAGATAAGCTAAAATATGGAGTTTGCGGTAACCGAGCTAACACCGGTGCGTTCCAGCCGGCTTCAGGGTTACTCATTTCGCCCATTAACCGGGGTGGAGTCACGGCCGGTCAAGATGGCATCACCCAAAGCCTCAAAAAACATAAGACATGATCAGGCGGCCCATTTACAGAAGGGCCCAGTCCTTGTGCAGGCAGTCCAGGTTCAAGTCCTGGCCTGTGACCCTTTAATGCATGTCTTCTTACCTCTCTCTGCCATTATATCCTGTCTACATGCATAAATGAAAAAGGCACAGGAGCCTCACACAAAAAACACAACACATGGGTGATGTGAGAGGTTTGTCCGGTTCTTCTCATACAACCCATGGTTGCCTCTTACACTATAGCGGCAGATTTTTCTCGTGTTAATGCTGCCCCTGTTTGGCTGAGGTGTAAAAAATATACATAACATATTCTATACTGAGTCACACATTCTTATTGCACTTCAAGCCCATGAATAAAAGCTGAACCTTAGGCGGCTCGTCTAACATCTAATACTCGTGCACCTCCTGCCAGGAGCTCAGAGGGCTGAAGGGACTCTGACCAGGGTGCGAAGGGTCTGGCAGGATCTTTGTTGTCCTACGGAGACAGCCGGAGCTGACAATGGCGTTCCAGGGGAGACAGGGGGCAGCTGTCCTCATCACCCCCTGCAGCGTCCTCCTGACTGCATCTGTGTTATCTTCGGCTTCAGCTGAAACTTTGGTTTTGTTTTTCAAGTATCAAAGCGTTCAGACAAATACTACACAATCAGTTTTTTGTATTTTATAGACATGCATCTTGAAGATGCAGGTATTGACTGTATTCTTTCTTTCTCTGCTCAGCTCTGCTGCAAAAGAAAAAAGGAAGAATTTTCGATGAGGAAACGATGTCTCAATCGAGCTCGAACAAAACTGGTCTCGGTGGACACCTGCAGCACCAGAAGGCTGATGCTGCCGAGGGCCCAGTCAGTCATATTTGTGCTTATTCAATTGGGGGGTGGGGGGTGGGGGTGGAACAGGCTCGGCTGGCTGAGTTATGTATTAGCAAGGCTGGCTGCCTTTTCATCTCACCCACACTGAATTCCCACCTGACTGAGCTGAGTGGAGCTCCTGAGATGATTGCCTGGGACCTTTCAATTTACCACTCTGCACACCTGATCTCAGGGGGGACGGTGGGATGGGGGCGCCCTGGGGAGGAAAAGTGGAGCATCACCAAATGAGGGAATGCATGTCGGAAAAAATTCAGGACATTCACTTTTAACAGCTTACATGCACGTAACGCAGCTGATTACAGCTTGTAGACTGTGAGCAGACTGATCAGAGGAAGGAGGAGAAGGTCCCGGAGGAACCCAGGGGTTTTGTTTTTGTTCAACACATTTCTTGGCTCTTCTGGCTGAGTGGTTTACATTTAGTTTGATCACGATCACATTTGTCACACGAGGAGCTATTGATTGGTTCGTTGTTTCAACTCCCCTCCCCATCTACATGGATGCTATTGCAACACGACAAACTTAAGCTGCTTTTCACACTTTTGAGCTTGATTCAAAGCACGTGAACAGGAAAAATGCACAGCAAATGGTCTGAGGCCCGGACTGGAACCCGGGACTCGAACTCGGGCTGCCTGCAGGAAGACTGCAGACCATGGTGCATGTGGATCTGTCGCTGTAAAGATGACGGCCCTTTTTGCCTCTCAGCTTTTACATTTTGCATTAAGTTGTTTAAATGGTGTGCTATGTAATTAAAGATGGTCAAAAATACATGTTTAATGAACTTTACCACCAGCCGCCGTGGTGTTGCATCGGCCCCCACCATATTGTTTACCTGACGCTGTACTCTATTGCAACATGAGCAAGCTGCCTCACTCTGTTATTTTTTGGTCAACAATAGTTTGATTCCCGGCCTGTTGGCCTTTGCTGCTCATTTATTCATTTGAACTACTTCGATTCGTCTTGTTTTGGCTCCTTAAATAAGGTTTTTACTCCTTACCATCTCATAACGGAGTGAGGGTTGTTTTAACTCAAGAATATTCCTTTGATTCTCAAATACGTGTCTGTTCCCGCCAACCAGGGCGTCACAGAGCAGCGGCAGGGAGAGGTGATCAGAGAGAAGGCCTCTACTGCTTGAAACCGTTGAAAGCTCCGACTGCTGCGCAGAACATCGTGCGCTGAGTTCACGGGCACCATGACTGACGTAGAAATGTGGTTTTAACTGCTGGCTGACCCTGGTGAAATTAGCCTGATCACAGAGCGGATCTTAAGACGGAAAAGGCGGCGCAGTGAGGAAAAGACGGGGATTAAAGACTTAGAGAAGACAAATTCATCATGTTGAAGATTTATTGTCTTTTGTTCATTTAATTCGGCCAAGCAAAAGAACTTTGCTTGCCTTATTTCCTAACAGTGCCGTCAATCAAAAATGTATTAATTCAGGTTTACATGTGTCCCTTCCCTCCCTCCCTCTCTTTTCATCAATCAAACTGCCAAAAAAAAAAACTACCAAAAAAGCCAGTAGCAAGTGTTTGCGTGAGCTGGAAGTAGGTCAGTGTGGCCAACGCTGCCATCTGGAGCCACTGATGTGTTTGTATTAACGTGGAGTCCAGTCAGACACAGAACAATGAGGGGAAATGGGTTTTATATGTCTGCATTGTCGTGTGCTGTGACAAGGTACTTATGGAGGATGGGTCATTCAAAGTTAACGCCTGTCATCGTGAAATCAATAATTGCAGTGTGTCTTAGCCTGATATTTCCATTTGAATGAGGCTCTTGTTTCCTCCAATAGGATTTTCAGCCAAAAACTTCCTGGAACTTTCCAAAAATTGTGATTTGCAGTAAACAAGCTTGTCTGACAAAAGGCTAATTCATGCTCCCTTTCGTACGTAAATAGGCAGGTCTGTTTCAAGCGTTGTCACACGTCACCGCCCTCACACCTCCACCTTGTAAAGTCAATTAATCCACTAGGGGGCAGTGCTGAGTTCAGAGTTCAACATACAGTATACATTCACCGGCCACATTATGGACAGTGGCAGTGGTGTGCAGCACTGGTGCCCCCCAGCGAACGGTGTTGGCACCATTTCTATTCACCCTCTACACATCAGTTTTTCAAGTCAACTCAGACAAATGCCACCTACAAAAGTTCTCCGACGACTCCGTCATCGTGGGTTACATCAGCGACAACCGGGAAGAGGAGTACAGAGACCTGGTGGAGAGCTTTGTGGGACGGTGTGACACCGACCATCTCCAGCTTAACACCACCAAGACAAAGGAGATGGTGGTGGATTTTGGGAGGAGTAAGAGGATTCCCACCCCCATTTCCATCCGGGGGGTGGAGGTGGAGAGGGTGGACACCTATAAATATCTGGGAGTCCAAATGAACAATAAATTGGACTGGACTGATAACACAGAGGCTCTCTACAAGAAGGGGCAAAGCCGGCTATTCTTCTTAAGGAGGCTATGGTCTTTTAATGTCTGTAGCAGGCAGCTGCGGCTATTTTATCAGACCGTCGTTGCCAGTGCCCTCTTTTTTGCGGTGGCATGTTGGAGGAGCAGCGTCAGCGCAGCAGGGGCAGCCAAGATCAATAAGCTGGTGAAGAAGGCTGGCTCTGTATTGGGAGCCAGCCTGGACAGTCTGGAGGTGGTGGCAGAAAAAAGGACAAGGAGGAAGCTGCATGCCATCATGGACAATCCCACCCACCTCCTAAATGGTGAACTGATGAGGATGAAGAGCACCTTCAGCCACAGACTTGTCGCCCCCCGCCAGAGCACCAAGCGTTTTGGGCAGTAATTTGTGCCTGTGGCCATTAGGCTCCACAACCAGGCGTTGCCAACGGACCACCGCAGACAGGGGCGGGGGATCTGAGGACTTGTGTTTTTGCACACTTGCACTTTTTGCACACTACTTGCTCTTGCACATGTACTGGACTTTTATTCTCTTAAACTGTTTTTATTACCAACTAATCTACTCTGCTTTTTAACTTAACTCTTTGTAACTTATTTGAACTCTTCTTAAACTGTTCTGTTGCTGGCTGACAAACCGAATCTCCCTACGGGGACAATAAAGGTTTTCATTATTAGGTACACCTTGCTATTACAAGGTTGAACCCCCTTTTGCCTTCAGAACTGCCTTAATCCTTCGTGGCATAGATTAAACAAGCTTTATTTTGAAAATGGAAAAAGCATTTACACTAATACATTTTAATTTTCAAATTTGGCATTTCAAATTGAATTTTGTACAAGAGAATTTTTTCAAAATTAAATCTTTAATGTCCTTTTCTATATCATTTTAATTAAGTCAGAATGAGCAATGTTGACGAAGAAATGAAAACGCAGTTTGGTTAAGTTATTATTAATTTTATTCAAAAAATGCAACTTTATTCTGAAAAAAAAAGCATTTTTGCTAATCCATTTTAATCTGAATTACGGTGCAAAATTGCTTCCATGGAGATTGGGGGAGTGTTATGCTCCCGCATCCGTGTTCAATTTCACGTTGGTTGTGATGTTCCAATGAAACCTGCGTGGATTTGGGCTTACGCACAGATTTGAACAACTGAATTTTTTTTGGTGTTGGCAAGATTTCCAAGCAAGGATTCACGATGAAATCCAAGCACTCTGTACATGATGCCCCTGGTCAGCAGGACAGGATCTCATGCTCGTCACGTTGAGGTATGAGCCAGTTTAGACTGAGCTAATTAGTTCTGATCAAAAGCAGCTGCACCAACTGCATGAGGAGCTCTTTTAAACGTCAGCTGCTGGTTGCTCCTTCACTTGGTGACCAGAACAATGGCAGCAGTTTGGGGCCTGTTTACTTGGGTGCTGATTGGTTGGCTCACCAGAGGTTTAGTATTCATTTTCTTTGTAAACTATGGTTACTACAGTTGTAGAAATCTAATGGTGTGAGGCTAGTATGAAGTCTGAGGGAAGGGCTCTGGCTTTCTGGATGGTTATGGCATAATGCTGTAATGTTTAAACTTGGCTACAGTAAGATGGCGTGTGAGCTCCTGACTAATGAAATGTGCTTTCAATAGGGTCATGCTCACCAACTTTTGGATCAAAAACACTTGCCAATGAGCTGCAGGGATAAATGCATTATCAAGCACTGTCATCAGACTAACTCTTAAAATGTGTTTCTTGTAGATGTCTCCTCCAATGACGATATGCCACAAAATGTTGGACTTTTCCAGTCACTTGGTTCCAACTTGGAAGAACATGCTGAAGGTGAGCAACTTGCAAATACCATAAAGGCTCTTTTAGCATTGCACCATTTAATGATTTGCTGTAGACTGCAAGTCATCCAGCCTTCATCTAAGGCTTAATCCAAAGCATATGGAGTTCCTTAACTTGGTTCTTGAAGATGTTTTACCCTCCGTCCACAAGATATTGCGTTGCTGCATTCTGACAAAGACCAGCTTTAAAACGCAATGTCTGTTGGATGGAAGGTGTATCCTAAATTTTTCATGTTCCATCTTGCATTGGGAAAACAAAGCTCAAAACTTTGCTTATGGTCTACTTTAGTCTAAATTCATTCACATGGAGTTGTTTTCAAATGTACTTTTTATTTTTCTGTTCTTTAGAACCAGAAACCAGGCAAGCTGGAGCATCCCTTGAGACCATGAAACTTGAGCAACCAGCCAATGGCCTGCATGACTTTGAACAAGAGAAATCTAATGGCCTGGTTGCGGCTGGTGATGGTGGCCCCTTGGCCCACAGGCCGCGTCACCTGTGGAGGAGACCCTCGAGGTGGGGTCAGCGGGGTCCTCATGGTCACCGGCGTCGTCATGGTCACCGGGGTTACTATGATCCCCATGGACATTATGGTCACCGGGATCACTATGATCCCCATGGACATTATGGTTACTATAATCGCCATGGTGACCGAGGTCACTATGATCACCATCATGGCCATGACTACCATGGTTGGTGATAGTCAGGCTGCCAGTGGTGTATATTTTAAAAATAAAAAATAAACTTGAATTATGGTGTCTTGGGTTTTCTCTCCTCTCTCTGCTCTGTATTGGGAGCCAGTCTGGAGGTGGTGGCAGAAAAAAGGACAAGGAGGAAGCTGCATGCCATCATGGACAATCCCACCCACCCCCTAAATGGTGAACTGATGAGGATGAAGAGCACCTTCAGCCACAGACTTGTCGCCCCCCGCCAGAGCACCAAGCGTTTTGGGCAGTCATTTGTGCCTGTGGCCATTATGCTCCACAACCAGGCGTTGCCAACGGACCACCGCAGACAGGGGCGGGGGATCTGAGGACTTGCACTTTTTGCACACTACTTCCTCTTGCACATGTACTGGACTTTTATTCTCTTAAACTGTTTTTATTACCAACTAATCTACTCTGCTTTTTAACTTAACTCTTCGTAACTTATTTGAACTCTTCTTAAACTGTTCTGTTGCTGGCTGACAAACCGAATCTCCCTACGGGGACAATAAAGGTTTTCATTATTAGGTACACCTTGCTATTACAAGGTTGAACCCCATTTTGCCTTCAGAACTGCCTTAATCCTTCGTGGCATAGATTCAACAAGGTCCTGGAAACATTCCTCAGAGAGTTTGGTCCACATTGACCTGAAAGCATCACGCAGTTGCTGCAGATTTGTCGGCTGAACATCCATGATGTGAATCTCCAGTTCCACCACGTCCCAAAGGTGCTCTACTGGAGGGAGATGTGGTGACTGTGGAGGCCATTTGAGTAGTGAACTCGTCATGTTCAAGAAACCAGTCTGAGATTATTCACGCTTTAAGACATGGTGCGTTATCCTGCTGGAAGTAGCCATCAGAAGATGAGTACACTGTGGTCATAAAGGGATGGACATGGTCAGCAACAATACTTGGGTAGGCCGTGGCGTTGACGCGATGCTCAGTTGGTACTAAAGGGGCCAAAGTGTACCAGGAAAATATCCCCCACACCATTACACCACCACCACCAGCCTGAACCGTTGATACAAGGCAGGATGGATCCATGCTTTCATGCGGTGGCTGGACAGAGGCAACATTCAGGCGTTTACGTCTCTTTATTTAATATCTGTCCTACTTTACCGGACCTGCACAACTCACGTATTGGAAAACATTCAGACTGGGGACTGAAAAGATGATCATTGACGTCACTGTCCTGCGTCACTTGGGATTGCCAACTCAATTTGAATTATGTTACACTTTATGCGGGGTGGGCATGAGAACAAAGACGCAGTGTCCTTTTATTTATCAATTTAATTAAGTCACAGGATGAGCAATGGTAAAGAAGAAAATTTAAATGCTGTCTGGATGATTTATTATTAATTGTATTTATGAGTAAAAAATGCAGCTTTATTTTGAAAATGGAAAAAGCATTTACACTAATACATTTTAATTTTCAAATTTGGCATTTCAAATTGAATTTTGTACAAGAGAATTTTTTCAAAATTAAATCTTTAATGTCCTTTTCTATATCATTTTAATTAAGTCAGAATGAGCAATGTCGACGAAGAAATGAAAACGCAGTTTGGTTAAGTTATTATTAATTTTATTCAAAAAATGTAACTTTATTCTGAAAAAAAAAAACATTTCATTATCATTATCCATTTTAATCTGAATTACGGTGCAAAATTGCTTCCATGGAGATTGGGGGAGTGTTATGCTCCCGCATCCGTGTTCAATTTCACGTTGGTTGTGATGTTCCAATGAAACCTGCGTGGATTTGGGCTTACGCACAGATTTGAACAACTGAATTTTTTTTTGTGTTGGCAAGATTTCCAAGCAAGGATTCACGATGAAATCCAAGCACTCTGTACATGATGCCCCTGGTCAGCAGGACAGGATCTCATGCTCGTCACGTTGAGGTATGAGCCAGTTTAGACTGAGCTAATTAGTTCTGATCAAAAGCAGCTGCACCAACTGCATGAGGAGCTCTTTTAAACGTCAGCTGCTGGTTGCTCCTTCACTTGGTGACCAGAACAATGGCAGCAGTTTGGGGCCTGTTTACTTGGGTGCTGATTGGTTGGCTCACCAGAGGTTTAGTATCCATTTTCTTTGTAAACTATGGTTACTACAGTTGTAGAAATCTAATGGTGTGAGGCTAGTATGAAGTCTGAGGGAAGGGCTCTGGCTTTCTGGATGGTTATGGCATAATGCTGTAACGTTTAAACTTGGCTACAGTAAGATGGCGTATGAGCTCCTGACTAATGAAATGTGCTTTCAATAGGGTCATGCTCACCAACTTGTGGATCAAAAAACACTTGCCAATGAGCTGCAGAGGAAACACAGGGATAAATGCATTATCAAGCACTGTCATCAGACTAACTCTTAAAATGTGTTTCTTGTAGATGTCTCCTCCAATGACGATATGCCACAAAATGTTGGACTTTTCCAGTCATTGGGTTCCAACTTGGAAGAACATGCTGAAGGTGAGCAACTTGCAAACACCATAGAGGCTCTTTTAGCATTGCGCCATTTAATGATTTGCTGTAGACTGCAAGTCATCCAGCCTTCATCTAAGGCTTAATCCAAAGCATATGGAGTTCCTTAACTTGGTTCTTGAAGATGTTTGACCCTCCGTCCACAAGATATTGCGTTGCTGCATTCTGACAAAGACCAGCTTTAAAACGCAATGTCTGTTGGATGGAAGGTGGATCCTAAATTTTTCATGTTCCATCTTGCATTGGGAAAATAAAGCTCAAAACTTTGCTTATGGTCTACTTTAGTCTAAATTCATTCACATGGAGTTGTTTTCAAATGTACTTTTTATTTTTCTGTTCTTTAGAACAAGAAACCAGGCAAGCTGGAGCATCCCTTGAGACCATGAAACTTGAGCAACCAGCCAATGGCCTGCATGATTTTGAACAAGAGAAATCTAATGGCCTGGTTGCGGCTGGTGATGGTGGCCCCTTGGCCCACAGGCCGCGTCACCCGTGGAGGAGACCCTCGAGGTGGGGTCGGCGGGGTCCTCATGGTCACCGGCGTCGTCATGGTCACCGGGGTTACTATGATCCCCATGGACATTATGGTCACCGGGATCACTATGATCCCCATGGACATTATGGTTACTATAATCGCCATGGTGACCGAGGTCACTATGATCACCATCATGGCCATGACTACCATGGTTGGTGATAGTCAGGCTGCCAGTGGTGTATAATTTAAAAATAAAAAAAAAACTTGAATTATGGTGTCCTGGGTTTTCTCTCCTCCCCCACCCCCGGAGGGCTTCGTAGGAATGTGGGAACTAACTGCAGCAAAAGCGAGGGTTCACCATTCTCGGGCTTCCTGTTTTGCACACTCAGATGTTCCCCAATAATGCAGTCTTCCATTAAACGGAGCTGTTTAGTGTAATTCCAGGACTTTCTCTCCATTACTGGCAATCACCCTAGAAAAAATCTCAATCCTTGGATCACAGGAATTCCCCAGCTTGGTTTGGGTGTGTTCCCAGAAACTTTTGGGTGATTTTGATCTGGTCCTGGTTGGCTTTGCCACTCCTACGTTTGACTAGAACTTGTCAAATCCCATATTGAAGAGCCACAAGGATTCTGGGAAAATGTAATTGTGCAACAAAACCAGAGCTTTTTGGTAACTCTGAGGTGCCACAGTGAAACATGGAGGCTCTGTTATGAGCTGGAGCTACTTTGCTGCGTCTCTCATGTAGCAAAGTTAGTTGTAGCACCACTAAAATCCTGTGCTCTGTTGTGTAGACCTGCAGACTGAACTACAATTTAATTAATCTGGTGCAGTGATGGAATTTCCAACCATTGAATAGTGTTTAGACCTATAGTTTATAACTGTGTGTTTTAGAGATGAGATGGGTACATATCTTGACCCAGACATTTTAGCTACTAAGACAAATATCCAGCTTTCCAATTGTATCCCCCGTATTTATTTCACCGCATTGTAAGGTGCAATATCAATGAATGGGTCTATTTCTGCTGTGGGCTGCAGACGCCCTCATTGCACATGTTCGATCACCCTGACCACTGCACCGTTCAGCATCAAGCACAAGAATTCATATGAAGCTGGGAAAACAAAATAAAGTTTATTTTTCAAAGTTTCTCCATTTGGTGTGAGAATGTTGAAAAACATATGTAGTTCATTCTTATCTTTGAGTTGATCTTTTAGCAATGACTGCTTTTCAACAGAACAGAAAAGGGCATTAACAGCGATTTTTAATACTTGAACTTTAGCGATATTTAACCGCTATTAAAAAAAACAGCAGTGGCATCTTTGAAAGACGACAAAAGTACATTTCATTAACTAGATGCATAAAATATTCCTTTCCAAGAATCTCAAGTAAAAGCTATTGGCCTA
Organism: Cololabis saira; assembly: GCF_033807715.1. Taxonomy (NCBI): domain Eukaryota; kingdom Metazoa; phylum Chordata; class Actinopteri; order Beloniformes; family Belonidae; genus Cololabis; species Cololabis saira. The sequence continues at coordinate 20,278,332 of NC_084605.1, read as the reverse complement.
AATACATCTTTCCCTAACAGTTCAAAATGTCCTCTTCATTGTAAATCAGCACCACCGTCCTGGTTTACGATGCACATTCTTCACAGGTACCCATTTTTTCACCTGGTTACACATACATGCACTGATGATTGAGAAAATTTAAGGATTTTAAGTGCACCTTAAGTGCGGAAAATACAGTAATTGACCCTTTATGGGGTCTTCAATAAAAAGGACAAACCGTTGTTCACATTCATAATCTAGGATTATGAAAGCATGTGAACAGCAAGGAGACAGAGAAACTTGGTGTTAAATCAAAGCTTTTATTGCAATCACCTGGCTCTGAAGTCACAGCTGCACCGGTGAAGAAGTCGCCGTGGCGACGGGACAAACTGCAGACTAAATGTGTCATATAGCTGTTTAGTGGCAGGTGTTAAAAAAGGAAAGAACATTACTTTACAACAGTTGACGATGAAATAAAAACATCTCAGACAAGTCAAAATCACACCGATGAATCCCAAAATATCTTTACTCACACAAGTGGGAGCAGGATGGATTAATCAGGGTACCTATAAGCTTTGTATCCACTTCGTTCAGGAAACTGATATTTCCATCTGAATAATAGCTAATAAAGCAGCTATTAAAAATGTAGGATAAGATCATGTAGCCTAACTTTGAGAAAATAAACCCCACAAACAGCCCAGCAGTGAGAAAAGGACAATATGTAGCTGTGGATGACGAGATACAGGTGAAACCTATCGGAAGACTGGAAGTCAGGTGAGATATAACAAGCGAAGAAATGGATTTTCAAAATAAAACAGGAAGTGAACTGAACCCGGAGCCCAGCAGAAACCTCAGATCGTGACACGTGCACCTTTCCCATGTCCCAGCATTCTCTGATGTCGGTTCTGTATACCAGCAAAGCCTCCTCTGTCTTGTTGTTCCAGCATCTGCGAGTCTGCTGCTTCGTCCGTCCGTCCGCCTGTGTGTGCTCAGCTTTTGGAGAATGATCAGTGGAAACAGCGAACAGGTGTGAGCAGGTGTGCTGAAGGGGTTTGATCTCTCCCTCTCAGGCCTCATTCATCTCTCTCTGTCACATCCAGCTGTGGCTCCTCGCCGGCTCCTCATTGTCATTCTGGAGGGGCGACTGTCCTCCAACTTCATTTGTGGAGGAGCCAGGCTCTTACCCTGATTATACCGTCCGTCCACGCCGAGGAACCAACGGCGTGCTTCATCGCAAACACCATCTCCTTGTGGTCGATGACGAAAAGAGGCGTCACCACTTAGAATGACTCATCTGATAGGAGAATTAAAACTATTTAAGGTATTTCAGATTGTTATGCTGAAAAGCTGAAATATTAAAAAGATGCTGCAGCATTGAACCCACATGAAACGTTAAAAATAGCTGAAAACTGTTTAATCAGCACGTCTTTTCTTCATCCAAAATGTTTTCAATAATTATGGTGATTTGTTCTTGCTCATCTACATGTTTCTGATTGTCTGGCTGCTTATGTTTGACTAGAAATCCCAGATATCAGGGTTTTTTTCTTAACTCCTTTCATTTTATTGATTGTTCTGATTATGAATTTTTGAGTTTTAGATTTTATTTTCTTAAAAGGAAAGCCAGGCAGTTACAGTAATATATTAAATCATAATTCATCAGTTTTTGAGAACGTATTTAAAGGTTTTATGAAAGCAAGTATGCAAAAAATATTCTCTGAGGTTTTAGAAGGCATTTTTGACTTTTGATGTTTGTACTGATGTAAATGTGGGAAGTGGAGCTCAACAACGAATTTAACTAAATTTTACCTTAAAAACTGTTTACGTTCCATTGTTTGGTGTCATTATTTTCAGCACATTGTCACCTGTTGAATTTATGGTCATTTTTTTCATTTTGACCAACCGTATTAACATATTGGTGCAAAAATCACTTTTTTTTTACTGTGGAAACGACAAACATGTTTAACCAACCACTTTTATGGTTTAGAATGAAAATATAAATTGTAAATTTCAAAAACACATGTATAAAATTTAGCAAACAACAAAGTTATACACACTTTTCACATTAAATTGCAGGAAAGGTTTTATGCGTTTTTTGGATTTCCCCCCCAAAATCAGGTGTCCAAATAAGATGTCACACAAACAATTTGGGTCAGAAGGAAAGTATTTCTTGTCCATCATAAGACACAGGTTGATATTACAGTCCTGACACCTCCAGGGATGGTTTTCCTCCTTTATCCACCTGGAGGCAGCGTCTGAAAACTCTTTTGCCCCGAAATCTTTCCTCTCTGCCTCAGCGACCAAATGCTGTGATGCTATATGCTATATTTGTATCGGCTGATGTGGTGCATGTTTCCACCTATAAGAAAGGGGCTGTAACTTTTTCATATCTTGTTTTGTAACTGATGCTGATGTGCAGAAAGAACATGCTGTATATTAGTTAGTTATCATAATTCTGGTTTTACTGGGCCCATCAACACGATTTAAAAACTGCTGTATAGTTTGAAGTCTGCACCTTCGACACAAGTTCAAACGACTTAGCCAGGCTGTGTCTCTTATAAATCGGTCATGCAATTTGGATTTCTGTCGACTCCCAAGAGTTAAAGAGAGACCGTTATCATAAGCTCTATACATCAACCCCAAATCATCACTCTTCCACCACCGTGCTTGACAGTGGATGTGAGGCATTCTGCTTCAGTACAAAATGTCCCTTTTGGTCTCATTCTGGCAACCCATCCAAACAACCTAGTCTTCTTCTAACCGTGTTTTCATGGACTTCAGCATTCAACATGTCAGTGAGGCCTGCAGGCGCTGACATTTAGTTCCAGAGTTTTTCGTATTTTTCTGAGCATTGCAGGGATCGACCATGAGGTGAATTTGCTCAGATCCAAGGATCCAAGGATTGACAACAGACCTGAATGCTTTCCTCTTGTGAATTGTCTCTTACTGTATAACCTTTAAATTGTTTGAAAATGGTTTTATAAGCCTTTCCGGATTGGTGTGCAGCAACAACTGCTTCTCAAAGACCATTGTTTATTTCTTTCCCTATTGGCATTGTGTTAACACATACCTGAATGCTCCAGACCAGCAAACTGCTTTTATAGAGTTCTGCACATCAACTAATAAACAACTAATCAAGGTCTGATCATTAATAGCATCTCTGCAACTGGCCCTCTTAAATCGTACTGAGGCAGTCAGGGAGTACTTAGTGTTGCCCATTTTATTAAATTTTTTCTTAATTTTAATTAAATGAAAAAAAGGCAAAGAAGAAAATAATGTATGGGGTTGTATTTTGTATTTCCCACAAGACCTTGAAAACACATCTAGGTGAGGAAAAAAGCAGACAGGGATTCTGGTAATTACTATTTTATAGGCATTTCATGCAATGAATTATTAAAAAGGTCGAGAGAAAAAAGCCTGCAGTTTAATACAGAATGGATTTATTGAGTGATATAACCTTGAGTTGCATTTTGTTTAAGCTGAATCATGCTTTGCTATGTACAAACATTGGTAGTTGTGACTGGTTTACATCGTGTTTGCATCACATTGCACTTTTCAGTGGGCTGTAAATTAACGCCATTCATTTCACAGCCTTTTTTTAAAGCAGCTAATGTTTATGTCTGGAAAAGTGAGATGTATTGCAGCAAATGTGTGGTTGTTAGGACAATTAGACGCAGTCTTAGAGGATAAAAGGAAATCCCAGCAGCCTCCAGCGCCTGCAAAGAAGACTGAACTGCTGCAGAGACTTTGCACCGGAGAAAATCTTCCTCTCAGAGCAGAACAACCAGTTGCTTTCACCTCAGTCTCGTCCCTTTTGTGAAACAGAGTTGTCAGCCAAAGGCAAAGCTGAAGGAGGCTTATTTGAGACACAGCGATATTACCCGTGTTATTGGGGGGGGCGGGTTGTGTTGGCAATGCTCCAGCTGCCAAGTAGTTTGAGCTGAAGACAGGATATGAAGCTGTCCTGATGCATTTTAACCATGTACCTTGTGGAAGGAGAAAATTCATCTTGGGAAGTAGGACAAACAGGTGGCGTGTCTTCTAGGTCAGTCAAAATGAGCTTTAAAATTGTGCTCCGCTTCCTGTGTGCTAATGTGTCCATGCCAAGAGCGTGAAATGTGAGGAAATAAATAAATAAAAACACTTATTTCCCTCTGTAGGAACCTGGATATATTGTTCAGCTTTATTGCTGATCAATCAAAGTAATTGCCCCCCAGGTCAATTTCAGGCTTTATATCCGTGACAACTGTACAGGGAAGGTGAATGTTAATCTACCTCATCAGGAAAAAATAATAATAAAAAAGATATTTATGGATAATTAATAGGATTAATTCAATTTCACACGCATATTGTTGTCTGTTTTGTCAAAGGATGAGCTGTCACTTAAAGGGGACCTATTATGGCATCTAATACCTATTTTAAACAGGCCTTGAATATCTTAAAAACAAGCTTTTGATTGTTTTTGCGAAATAAATTAGAAATTCAGCCTCTGAGCCATGTCTTTATCATCCCATTCTCTAACCTCATTATCTATGCAGGATTCTGAGTGGGCGGGGCTATGATAATGAGGCACTGTGCTGATTGGCTGCCTGATTGACGCGATACACCGCTACGGAAAAATGGCGGAAGCTCCGGCCGGCGGAGTTACACCGTGTCCTCACGATGCGAGCGAGCGAACGTCAGCAACAAAATCAATTCCTTTGCTTTATTAAGGCCCGAGCACTTACAGTGCGAAGGCCCTACTGTATCTGTAGGAATTTTCCTTATCCTTTTTTTTTCTTTTTCCGACGAAAGGAGGGCCTTTTTGTCCCCCTAAACGTGCCCCAAAAGTCACCAAATTTTGCATGCAAGCCAGGCCTGGCGAAAAATGTGATATTTAATGGTTTGCATTAATGGGCGTGGCAAAATGTCTCAACAGCGCCCCCTAGAAAACTTTGTGCCTCAAGCCCCACAATACGGTTTGACGTACATGCACGAAAATCGGTACACACCTGTATCATGTCACAACTTAAAGAAAGGTCTCTTGGTGCCATGCCGAAACTGAACAGGAAGTTGGCCATTTTGAATTAATCGTGTAATTTTAAATAAATAAATAAATAAATAAATACATTTTGACGAAATTTATGCCATTCCTTTGGCCGTTAATACAGCCCAAACCGTAACGCCCACCTAGGTGTGTTATACATCAAAATGTGCGTCTCGATCCTGCGACGACGTGCATTACTTTTCTCAGTCAAAAGCGTTGGCGACGATAGACGCCAAAAAGCGCGCCCACCCTTCATCTGATTGGTCCATACAGGTAAAACTTCCCCTATTTTCTGCTATAACTTTTGAATGGTTTGATGTAGAGACTCGTGGGTGGTGTCATCTTACTCGGTTTTGAGTACTTGACCTTCATTGACATGAACTAGCCCCGCCCCTTCTTCTGATTGGTCGATATTTGATAGATCCTATTTTCTGCCATAACTTTTGAATGGTATGACATACAGAGTCATGAGTGGTGTCATCGGACTCGGTTTTGAGTCCTTCACCTTAATTGGTGCAAATTAGCCCCGTCCCTTCTTCTGAGTGGTCGATATGTGATAGTTCCGATTTTCTGGAATAACTTTTGAATGCTTTGACATAAAGACTCGTGGGTGGTGTTATCGGACTCGGTTTTGAGTCCTTGAACATAATTGCTGCAAATTACCCCCGCCCCTTCATCTGATTGGTCGATATCTGATAGTTCCTACTTTCTGCCATAACTTTTGAATGGTTTGATATAGAGAGTCGTGGGTGGTGTCATCCGCTAAATGTCCAGGCCTGAAGACATCTACATGCAAGTCATACAAGCGCTTCCACTGCAGCACGCCTGAACGTGCACAAGGGTCATTGATCATATGAGGGGGGTACAAGTGTTGGGAAAGATAATACCTAGTGAAATCCATCATGTTGTTCTGATATGCATTTGTAGTTATTTTATATGTATTAAGTAATAGGATAAATCAATACAAATAGACACAGAGTAATTCCATAAATGTATTAAAAAAAACATTTACATTTTCCCCTGAAGCCGAGGTGAAGCGGCTGCCGTGCCCAATTGACGGCCCTGATCTAAATGACAATAAAATTTCATTCAATACCATTCCACCACTGCTTTCATCTGTAATATTATAAGACAGTGTGCTTAAATGTTAAATGAATGCTGCATTCAAACTTACACATTGACTGCAGAAACTTTCTCCCACGCCAATTTTGCTGCTGCAGCTGTGTTTTTTTTTCTCCGAAATATGCTCTCATACTCGCCATACGCACGTATTAACACTTCTAACTCCAGTGGCGTGAAGTATGTGGATCTTCAGAAACTAATGTTTCCTCAAAGGAATTTTGTAAATTGAAATGTTAAATAAAGTAAAAAAAAAAAAAAAGAAAAAGTAGGTGGATCTTATGTGGTCGCCGGTTGCCATGGTGAATCGTTGTATCAGGGCTCTATATACTGGCTTTTTATAGTTGCGCTTAACTCCAGGTGAAACTACTTAGGGCCTGATTTACTAAAGGTTTGCGTGTGTAAAAACGTGTGCAAACTTGACATCACCCGCAAACCAAAGTGCCAGCTGATCTACTAACAGCGTGCAAAGAGGACTGCGCCTCTCAAATGAGCAAAATAGCACACGCAATTCAGTTAGTACTTTTGCCCCGATGAATAATCAATATGGGGCGTACCCGCCAGAAATCGCTAAATTCTGGGAGGGAAAGATGCAAATTGGTCCATTTACCACGCGCAATGAGATTTACCAAGCCTGAAAGTAATTGCGCGTATTGTGATTGCGTCTGTATTTAATACGTTCGAAAGGAAGGTGCTAATCTGCTGCTGCTGTTATTGTGGCAAGGAGGCGACATCCAAAATCAAAGAATACGCAGAGAGATAGTCTTTATTCTGCTGCATGCTATTTTAAAAATGGTTTTATTAAAGGCCACTTTTTCTTTAGTTCTCCGCCTTATATCTTGCCACCTTCTTTTAATGTGCCCCCCTCCACTCGCCCACAAGCAGGCCAAGCCTTTGTGCCAAACTTTGTATTTTATTGATTACTTATCTTATTGAACGTGAAATCATCCTTCGTAAATTACATTTAATTAAAACCCGTGCTTATTAATCACAAAACACAGGTTAAACATCATGACCAAATCCGCTCCGACCCGCTGTGTCAGGATCAGCGCAGAGACTGCAGCTTCGCCTGAATTATGGTTCCGCGTTAAATCGACGGCGTAGCCGACGGCGTAGGGTCGCGGTGCGGTGTGCGTCGCCGCGTACCCTACGCTGTCCTGTTCTGCGTTGGTGTGACGCGGAACTATAAATCAGCCAATCAGGGAGCAAGGGGTTGGGGGAGCTGGGTTGATGTTGATCCGCGGACAAAACTTGTTAAGGAGCATCAAACTCACTCTTATCTACGCGGAAATAACGCTAAAATATAAAGAAGGCTTCCCAAAGTGTGATCTATGGTGAAATAGGAAAATTAAGATGTGCAACTCTTCTAAAGGTGAGACATGCATTTAATTGACTTCATGGCGCCAGCCTTGGCGTTTATTATTACGCAAATGTGGAATGTTTGGGTCTGTCTAATTTCGTCAAATTAAATTTAGAGATTCACCGTTCACATTTTTATGTGTATGCGTTGTATGAGAGAGAGATGGAGAGGGCGAGGGAGGGAGGGAGAGACGTGGCCTGTACTCGTTTTTTGTTTTTTTGCAGTTTGGGTGCACAATACACTTGTGTGTGTATTAAAAAGAGATTTTGCAGTATGTTGTGTAATTGAAACTGGTTTGCTGTGATCGTTGATGGCAAACTCATATTAAGCATTTACATCGCTGGTTATTATGTGCCCCCCAATTAGATCTGTTCTGCCGCCGACTCTGTTTTAACCTCATCTGCCGTTCTTTTTGTCTTATAACTGCATTTATTCTATCGCAGATTTTCTCAGATATTGTGTTTCTTTTGGTAATGTTTAAATGTCTTTGCTGTAGTTCATGAATGTGTTTATTTGCTTCTGCCACTAATATTTGTAACTCCACCGCGTCAAATTTCATTTTGCGCTTGCGACTATATCCTGCTTTCCATCCAGACTCTCCATGGTGCAAAGTTTGCACTCGCAAACCGTAAGACGCGCAACACCTCATTTAAATACTGCAGTTTGCACCTGTTATCAATTGCGCACGCAATCTTAGTTGATCACCCGCAAAACACACAACAACAGCACGCGCAAACTTTTTCAGTGCACACGCAATTTAGTACTCTTTATTTAGGATCTTAGTAAATCGGGCCCTTATAGTTGAGTAAATTAACTCAAATCCGCTGTTCTGGAACCGAAAACTCAGAGTTTCCGATCTCAGAGTAGATCAACTAAGAGTTCAGGATTAGACTCAGAGTTTGTTGAACCTGCTTTGTGAAACAGACCCCAGATACACTCAACCTCAGGGGTCTTCTCGAGGCCTTTAACTGCATTAGAGATTCATAGAAACCCTGACTGCCGTTCGTTATGCTAATTTATGCTTCTTTGTGGCCTCTGTTCGTCTTTTCACATTCTCAAGGATTTTCCAGTGCCACACCAAGGAAATAAGGAGGAGAGGAGGCTTCATAGGAAACTGACAGCGAAGTAACACACTCTCTCTGTAGCTCAGTCATCCTCAAATGTCATTGAAATTGAATGTTAGCACAGCGAGTACATTCGTGTACTACATTTGGGAGATTTTGTTGTGCCACAGCAGGGCCATTATATAACTAAAGGATAAGCTCACCGCTATTTGTGATTTGTGGCTCAGTAGGTCACTGGCTCACAAAGCTGCCTATGTCTTTTTGGAGCATCATGGGATACTTTTCACAGCTGTCGTTGCAGGAGCAAACACTGGAGTCCAGATGCACAAAGCTTTATGTAGCTGTAATGGATAAAACTGCGCATCTACACAACATCAGGAACGTTGTGGGATTGGAGACGTCACTTTCTTGTTCGTTAGAAAAATACAAACTGCTCAAACATCCCGGTCCTTACAAAAGACTTACTTTACTGCATAAAGGCATGAAAAGCTGCGTGAACCAGCTCCCGGGGGGTCACCTGATTTCTACGGACGGCACGGCCAGCTGTGTTCTTAGAGAGCCGTTCCTGGAAGTGATCCTGACGCAACGATTTCAATCACAGAATAACGCCAGAGCTCAAAGAGCACTATCATCCAGTAAAGATCTCGCTCCCTCTCTGAATTTCTGAATCCCTTATGTCTTGTAGGTGATGAGATCTTCAAAATCTTCGTAGTTTCATGCCTACATACGTCATTCTGAAACCGTAAGATAATTTGTAGGTTTTTCTATGGCTCGGTGAACCTCCGTCGTCCTTCTGAAAGACTCTAAGCTGCCGTTTTTAATACTCAACTATGTCACTGGCCTGTTGCCAGTTAACCTGTTAACTGTAAAATGTTCCTCCAGGCATTTTGTTTTCACTTTTCCAGCTTTTTGTAGCCCATGTTGCAACTTTTTAAAAAAGATTTTCCACTCCCATCAAATTAGAAAAATGAGCTTATTCTGAATAAAGTGTGTGTTTATGAGATTTGCAGTTTGTTTAGTTTATTTGCATTTCATGCAGCTGGAAAGGTAGAAGATTAACTGCCAAAAAGGAAATTACCGCTCTTCAGATTTAGATGAATAGACCCTGCAGAAGTTACAAAAGGGGGGGATTACGAATGAGAAGCATAAAACAATTTGTATTAGAAGATAATATATAAAGTCATATATCTTTATGTATCTTTATGTGATCTTTAAATATTCTCCTTAATAAGATAAATGTTTCTCGCTTTTTCCTCCAGTATGCTGTGAACGTAGACACAACCGGGTAAGGAGCGTTGCAGAAACACAGAGCCATTGCACAAGAGATTTTACTGTTTTTATTTATTTTTCTGGGTAGTAGAAGCATCCAGGTGAGACAAAATTGTAAAATGTAAGGTTCCTTAACATAAAGACAGGACCGGACACACGACCTAATATACTGTTTATCCGACTGTTTCTACTAATGTGACTCAGAACCAGTAGCGGAACATATCAGAGCCGGGCCGGGGGGGGGGGGGGGCATATGACCGGGCCCTCTGCAGCCTGGAGCCTCTCGTCTCTCCAGGCTGCAAAAATACCTGTCTCATTAACATAGCCTACATGCCCAACAACGGGGCTTGCAAGCATTTCCAGATGTAAGAGCAGAACATAGCCTATTAGAGATTGTGAAAGATAATTCTCAAATTTGTTAAAATAATAATAACATTTTTCGGAATAATTATGTTTACTTGCAGCAGGGTAACATATAATTTAATACCCGCTCCCCTATGACTCAGGTGTGTGAACCTGTTGTCTCTCCCTGCTTTTAAAAAATGTTTGAAAGAAAGGAAAAGATGAAATATTTAAGATTTCATTTCTACAAAGGGTAATTTGAATTTTGAAACCTGTTTTGTTGACCTTTTTTTAATAAATTATATTTTTCGGACTTTATACATCAGCAGCCACCTGAAGCCACGCTATTTGACACATAATCCAAAGTGTTTGATTGTAATTTTCAGCACCACAGATAGCGGAAACCCACTTCATATAATGATATAACATGACAAAGTCCAACAAACCACAAGACAAACAAAAACATAGTCTAATAAAACGAATACAGTACATTTCAGACTCAAATCGAACGCATTTGTAGGAGTTCAGCACCACGGAGCCTCCAGATCACTCTGAAATCACCATCTGACATCCACTTCAACTAATGACAGTAGTGTAGTAAAATTGGCACGGTGGCCCATAAATTCACAAAAAAGTTCAAATTCAATTTGAAGTATTGTGGCCTACTCACCACTACTTGAAGGTACTCGGGTGAGCCTTGCGCTCCGCGAACTCGCCCGGGGGCCCAGGGATGAAACGCTGCTAAACAACATCAGCTTCATCTCCCACAGGAGGAGGATTAGGGCGAACAAAATATGCGTCTAGCTTGGGCAATTTGGCTATTTCTTGCTTCCTTTTTTCTTTTTCTTTGCATTTTATCGCTCTGTGTTTCTAACTCCCGCTCATGTTTAGGTTGTAGGATTACTGTGCTCTGTTGATAAGTGATCGATGATGACGTATGACGTTGAAAGACGGCTGTTGATGACGAACGATTTTACCCAAAATACATTTGGAGGTTCACTTGCAATTTTTGTTTTAATGTTAACTGTGAGTGTGAAAATCTCAGCACAACATGTTATACAATGCTTTATACCTAATATGAACCAAGTGGTGCCACAAAAATAAAAAAAATCTTGCCAGGGGGAGTAATGCGTAATCTCCAAATAAAATTCCGAACCCCGATCAGGAGAAGGGTCTCAGGCAGACCCGAGACACCCTGGAAAGAGTCGTCTTGGAGGAGTTTGCTGGTGATGGTGCTGCTGGCCCAAGACCTGAGCTCGGATAAGCAGAGGTTTAAAGGGTGGATGGATGGAAAATCAGAGGGTTTTAAGTCGTTGTTTGATACAAACACATGGCGCGTCATTTCAGAGGGCTGTCGTGTTCTGGGGAAAGGTTTAAGAGGAAATAAAGTTTTAAATGTTAAATCTCACACCAGAACTATGCTAAATCAGTCTCAGTTGTGGGTTCCTGGGTTCGTGTGGCATTGCCACACTCCTGTTGTGTGTTAGTCATCATCGCCTCCTTCGGCATGTAAACCGCCAGGTTTCCTTTGTTCAGAGCCACACTGATGATCTTCCTGCTCTGCTTTCTTGGATCTTTTTCCCAGCAGTGCTTTCTGTTTATTGACTAGTAAGTGAGTTAAGCTGCAAAGCTTATTTCAGTGCTTATGAGGTTGGTTCCCTTAATGCCAGTTTGCATTTGGGTTTATCCATATTTCAATGCGGCTGTTGCCTCCAGAATGTACTTGTGTAACGCTGCAACCTTAATGACTTCCACTAAAATCTCATCTAGTGAGATGAAGAGATGAATGCATTCTAATAGAGCAGAGTGCCATTTTGTCTCACTTTTACTGTGCACTATTAAAACACTGGAGCATCAGTGACCTAAATAAGAGAAACACAAGATTTTTGGAAATGCCTTTTCTGACAAATGTGGTGACCTAATACTGAAGAATCATCCCATTTATCCTTTCTCTGATGATATTTCTTACCCTAAAATCCCTGAAGTTATTAAAGGCTATTTCTTTTCTGTAAAAATGACAAATCATAGAAAAATAAAGTAAGTAATTCAATTCAATAATAATTCAAAGGCATGTTTCCATTAGTGGAGGTCTTGGAGGTCCAGGAGGCTTGATCTGTAACAAGGCTGACCTTCTTGCTCCTTTCAGCTGTTCCACTGACTCAGTAAACTAGAACTCCATAGTACTTGGTACAGATAGTGCCTCAGTTTCACTGTTTTCAGATGTGTCATCTGAACCAAGAAATGATCAATACATTTGGTCAGAATGAATGTAAAGAAATGTTACCGCAAGCATAATCATCCCTGTCCTGCTTTCATGCCACTAGCAGCCTTGGGGGGGGGGTCCTGCTTATGAGTCGGACACTTTACTTTCTAATGGAACAGAATAGGCTATGTTCACTATCCCATCGGTATCAATGAAACAGACATTTGAAAATAAATAAAAGCCTATAAACTGAATAACTCAAGTTATTGGGTTATAAGTTATACAGTATTGGAACACTGTGGCCGATATTTGTGATGCACGGAGGGAAACATCATATATACTCTTAAACACTCTTAAAACTATGACAGGTTAGAATGTATTAAAAACATCTTAAAACATTTGAACTCCTCGTCACTGACACATCAGAACTCACAAATACAACTTTTATATAACAACTCTTTTCTCAAAAAAAGGCAAAATCTTCCTCAAGTGAGTAATACAAAAAGTGTGATACAAAAGAAGTCTCATTGAATTTTGTTTTTTTAGATCGACTCAATTCAAAGTACAACTTCAAAACGCTTCAAAAGTTAAATATGGCAACATCTGACAAAATCAAAATGAATACCATAACTAATTTGGCAAAAACAAAAACTGTTTTCAGTCTAATTCATCCTCATGAAGCTGATCACACAGAGAACTCTGGCTTTTACTTCGGCCTCATGTTTGTTTATTTTCCATCTCTGTATTCTCTTATTTGGCTGTTACGGCCAAAAAATTCATCTTTTATTGCCAGATAAAAGATAAACAGGCTTGATCTTTGTCCAGTGTTTGAAACTGTAAGATCCAGGCCAGAACACTGTGACCATCTCATTTGTATCATCTGATTAAGCTTCGAGGGAGACCCGCTATATCTACAGTACATGCTACACAGCAGGTTGGATGGTCTTCTCTGGCCACCCGAAGGCTCAGTCATTGCTATACTTTTATATATAAGGCAATGCTTGGTCTGCTGCCTTCTTCTGCTCCTTGATTGTACAGAGAAGTCCTGGTTCTTACTTGCTACGTTCACAAGACTACCTGTTGCTCTCTGTTCCTTTTGCCCGTACTGAACTGGGCAAAAGAGCCTTTGTTTATTCTGCTCCTTCAGCCTGGAACATATTACAATATGACTGGAGGCTAACAGAGTTAATTTCTCTGAGACATTTTAAATCTAAATTGAAAATACTTGAGGCCGACTCCATTACATGTACCTGTTTTTTGGGATTTGCTTGCTTTTTTAATTTTATTTTAATTGTATTTTATCTGTTGGTGTTTTCCGTCATTTATAACTATGTGTTGTAATTGCTGCTGCCTATCTTGGCCAGGTGTCCCTTGGAAAAGAGGATTTTCCTGGTTAAATAAAGGTTAAATAAAAAAAAAAAAACACAAAAACCTTATGTGTATATATATATATATATATATATATATATATATATATATATATATATATATATATATATATATATATATATATATATATATATATATATATGTATAGCTCTCTTATGACTGTCAAGAGATCTGGTGAAAAGTCACACACTCTCAAACATGCACAACAAATGAAACGAATTTGTTGTATTTTCTGAAGTCGTGTTTGATCAAACGTTTCTGTGAGATTTCATGTCTGTGGAACCACCACTGTGAAATTATTACTACAAGTTTTTCTGAATCTTGAACTTTTTTAGTTTCAGATTTAAAAAAAAAAGAATAAAATCAGACTGTCTGGCCAGCTGAAGATCCCAGAGGACATGAAGGCAGTGCCTCCTGGATTTTATCAGCGAGTCAGACACTTTTCTTTTTAAAATATCTGAAACAAGTGATGACTGTCATGTCAATGCCAAAGAACGGTCCCCACGGCAACCGTTACAGGGACAGGAAGTCATAGCTGTCCGTCATCCTACAGGCCGCATGTGATCCCAGGTGAGTCTACCTGGAGAACCTGAAGAATTAAATAAATATGTCAATAAATATATATATATATATATATATATATATATATATATATATATATATATATATAGGCATCTGGGAGGGAGTTATTGGAGACGAGGAGGTCTGTGAGGTCCAAGGACGCCATAAATCTACATATTACTGGAACGCTAATCTGGGAGGGATGACGGACCGCAGCTTTGCAATTAACAAAACTCTGGGGAGCCTCAGAGGGAAGTTATTTGGGTTCAACAAACACATCGGCGCGACAACGGAAGGAGACTGCTGCTCATATTTGTGCAACGCAACAAATAAAACTGATGGTGATGTCCAGTTGTCCAGTTCTTTATTGATCAGAAATGACTTTATTTCGCCAAATGTACAATGTACACAGGAATTGAACCTGGTAAAACACCGCCACTGAGCTATAAAATAACAAGTTAGAAATAAAAATAGAAAAAATATAATAAGTAAGTAAAAAATATATACAATGAAGTATTTATGGGATGGCAGAAATCAGAATTATAATTAAGTGTTCTTTAAGTGTCTTTAGAAGCGGCAGGGCTGGTGGACTGAGATGTAAAGTTGATGATTATAAACAACGTACGTATATATTATAAACCATTTGAATGAGGGCCATTCAATGTCTGGGGACAAAGTTTTGAGTCTGTTTCCCCAAATCTTTCCTGCTTTGCCCTTCAAGTGTCGACTGCTGTCACGGCCAGCGCTGACGGCCGGGAACCTGCAGCTCGCCTCTCGTGGCAGACGCAGCGGTTCTCCCTGCAGAGCGGCTTTGACAGCTGGTCACCTGTCACGTTTCACCGCCGCCCACGTCTGTCTTCGGGGGCTTCTTTCAGTCGAGCGTCAACACCATCCAGGCTTTCGCTCTGCTGCCTGAGAGACTCGTACACCAGCACCTCTCCACTTTTTTATTTAAAAATGTTCCAGGCGAAATGAATCCATTTTCCCTCTCACATCAGTTGATGTGTGTTTTTCTTATTTAGTTTATTTGCTGGACCTCACAGATGGCAGGTAAGCCTGCTCCGGGGAGACCTGGTGGCCTCGTGGAGATGTAGCACATCCTCGCCGTGGTGGACGTCACGGCGTGTCAAGGAGACAGAAGTTCGGAAACAATTGGAGATGACAGCTCATTCATCATGGCCGAGGCGTCCGTTCCACTGAAGGGAGCACATTCTCCACCCCAGACTGCATCTGGCTCGCTTAATTAAAAATGGGAGGACAGTAAACAACTTGAATCATTTATTCTTTTTTTGAAGGGGCTACATCGTTAAAGAGCATCCTTTTGATGTGTTTTTCTCTTTTGTGAGTGAAGAATTGAAGCGTTGATTTAAAGGACAGGCTTTGATTATTGGCTTTCTTCTGCTGTTGTGTTGTTTTCATTCCCGCGCCGCGTGTTAGGTGCATTTGTGTGTAAGGGAGATACCGCCTCGTTGGGGACCACAGAAGAAGAAGAAACCGGGGGTTGTTTCTCACAGACAAACTCAGACTTACATCCGGTAAGTATTTGAATTATACACCAAAGTCGTATCAAACGGAACGCATGTACTGGTAACTCAGTTTAAATCAACAAATATTTATGAAACAATCCCTCTTCAGTGTATCTGATCTATATTCGGTACATTGATCATCCCAAAACAATATGTTTATTTTGATATTACTACTTCAGAGATATACTGTATGTTTACTGCCAGATAAATGATATGGAGATTGTTTGAGGTAATCTGGCGAGCTCGTCTGTGAAGAAAACTGCAGTCCCTCCACCGACCACTAGGGGCTGGATCCAGCAGTGAGTCAATGTCGACTGACTCTCGAGCCAAAAATGTTCAGCTTTGCAGTAAAAATAAACATTTGCAGCCTGGATCTTAAAATGGTTTTGGTCTCCGTGACACAATTCAGATCCATGACAACTGTAACCGGGGGGGAATTTTCTTTTCCAACATTGAGTAATGTTATAAAACGCTAGGAATATATGCATACTGTAAATAGGGGCGTGGTATTCTGAGTGAATGCAGGGTTTAGTTGATGTCTTCACTTCAGCTTCTCAGTGCTTCACTCGACTTGTGAGCTGTGAAAAAAAGATGTAAAAGAACATGTTTTTTCTTATTTCAAACCTTTACTTACCAGCCTGATCTCAGGCTTCTGCTCTCAAATCACATGTGCCCCCTGTACGGGGGGCTCTGGTAATCAACAGGTAGATGTTTTGATGCTGTACAAACAGACCACTGGAACCAGTTCTGGTTGGCCTGGAAGGGTCAGAGGACAATGTTTAGTCTGGCCTGCACCCTGCGAGACTGGATAACTTGGGCACATAAAGGCTAAGTATGTTGAGTATGTGTTGGGAGTCCTAAAGTCAAGATGGGAGATACTCCACAGGTGGTCGAGAAGAAAGAGCGAAGATCCTGAGGGACTTCCAGATCCAGACCAATAAACTGGTGATGGCTAAACGACCGCTGGATATAGTGGAGGTCCACAAACTCCAGAGGAGAGCAGTGGTGACTTGACGTGTCAATCTCAACCAACGGCAAGAAGAAGGAGCGTGAGAAACTGGAAACAGACGAGGGGTTGAGGGAAGAGATGGAGAAGATCCAGAAGGTGAAGACAGGGGAGCAGAAGAAGAAGGGTAACCACCCACAGAGGAATGGGTTTTTTTTAATTTTAGACATGTTTATTTATTTATTTCCTTTTTTTATCCGAGCATCGGCTCATTGAGAGGACGGCTTGGCTGGTGAACAAAAGGAGCTCCCCCAGGACTCCAGTCATGTCCAGAAATGGTCATTTCAGACGTCGTTTCAGTAAAATCAGACATGCGGAAGAAAGATTTGATCAGCATGAATACAAAGTTGACTTGAGCTAAGCTAAGCAAGGCTAAACCAGCTAACTTGTGGTCACTAAGCTCAGGTAGCGGCGTTCCAGGTGACCTCCAGCCTTGTTCTTCTTCTGCAAACATGGCGCCTTCTAGTGGTCCAAAAAAAAGGCTTCAAACAGTAAACCTTCGCGTGACATCAAAGGGGGACTGTCCAGACTATATGACTTATGCTGCACAATTCCCACCTGAAGTGGCTCCCACATTGTTTTTGAAGTTCTTTATAAATAAACCTGGTTTGGGTTTTGTTGTCTTACAGCCTGGTGTTGAAATGTTAAAGGAGCATGAGGCTCCTTTTAAGAAATTAGACTCTCTAGCGCCACCCTTCACCACGACGGCCGTCGGGGGTACTGCAGCCAACAGTGAAGCCGGCACGGGAGAACGGGGAGAACGCGCATGCAGCGTTATGTGACGTCACATCCGCAGGACAGCGCGGGAAATTCGGCCCCACAATTGCAGCACATTTTGCAGCACACAGCCTGTTCAAGGCAAAGGAGAGATACACTAGAGGGCTCATTCTTTTTGGTTTGGAACGCTTCATCTGACATTATTACTAGAAAACTTAAAACGTATACAAATTTTTTTCATAAATCCTGCCTCAATCCTGCCTCATGCTCCTTTAAAGGTTTTAGGATTTTATGTGGCGTATCTTCAGAAATGTTCCACCTGCAGGTGTGTTTATATAAACTTTTGCCCCATCCGGCGGAGAGCACTGCTTCTGTTTGTCCTTAGAATTTAATATTTATTTTATTCGATGGCGGTGACATATACTGAAGCCCACTATTTACTCTCTGTCATATCCCAGCACTTTTTTTCTGCCACTGTATACATATTCAGCTTCTCCCACTGTTTATACAGCGTCTACAGCCTTAGCAAAGCAATAAAGTTTTACCCTATACTTTTTATCATTCTTCTTTGTGAGGAACATGATTGAATAAAACATAATGTGAGCATTGTGGGTCTCCTTATTGGGTAAATACAACCTCAGATGAGGAGAAATATATAACTTTTTTCATTGTACCATCATTCATTTAACAAAAAAGAAGTTAAAGAGGAAGAAAATATGGGCAACTTCTTGAAGGTTGGGTAAGATATCTTTTTCAGAAGCATCTGTGCTGAATTAACTAAAGATCCCTTTACACAATGTACGCAAACAATTAGTCAGAAGCTCTCATGTTGAAACAAAAAATATTAATTAACCTGTCACGATGTGAAAGCGCTGTCCAATCATTGTACCGTTGGCCTGTCTCTCAAGGGGTTTTCTCCTCAGTGAACAGGCATTGCAGGTTTTTATGGTGCTCCAGGGCAGGTTTAAAAGACCGGGGTTGTACTTTTTAAAGTTTGTCTATTAAAATCTTGCTGACTCTCGCTGGCCGCTCCAGCTTCTTCTTCCCAACGTTTCAGAGCGTTGGTTGCAGCTCAGTGCTGCAGGTCGTCAGTGTCTTATGAACATGATCTTCAGCAGCTTGTCTGGTACGTTCAAATGTGTGTTAACACAACGCCAAGAGGGAAAGACGGAAGCAATCTACTTAAAGAAGCATTCTGACGCAACCCGGTTATTTATGGACTAAAATTGGATTGACTGAATTAATTGGACTGTATTTGTTTATCTTTGTACCCTGAAACACAGAATGGATGCTGTATGAATACATTTATTTAAAATCACACCAATAAAAACCACCAGAAGCAGAACTTGTCAATAAATAAGAGTACACTTTTTTGCTACAATTAAAATGTACCTGTAACAGTCAGTATTATGTGTATTATGTGTTGAAAGGCAAAATTAAAAATCATTTGAGGACCTTGGTCTGAGAATTGGTTTTACATCCCAAGTGGCTATAAAAGCAAAACTCTCTCAGCGTGTTATTCTGAGTATAAGTTCATTTTACCACATACATGTAATTTTTAAGATTAAATAAGAAATTACAAAGTCTGCCTTTCATGGTTAGTGCTAAACTTTAACGGTTAAAAGCCTGTTTTATTCAGAAAATTGTAGATGAATAAAACAATTCCAAATTACTTATTGCTTCCTCGTAAAACGCGGTTTTCTCATTCTTCACTCCATAAATTCTCCTACCATTAAAAGCTCTACAAACCTAATTTCCTCAGTGGTAGAAGATGTCATTGGAGAATGCTGCAGCGATTTGGAAAAGGCTGAGTCATCGTGAGTACATAACCGCCGTCCCAACAGCTTCAAGTACAGCTGAACATATTTTGGCAAGATGCGTTAGAAATATCCATTCTTCCATCCACTATCTCTTCTCGCTTGGTCATTCAGGGTTATGGGGATCTTCTGGGCTCAGGAAGCCAGTCCATCACAAGACTTTACCTTTTTCATTCTTTGGTTTAGCCCTAAACCTTCCCATGCAACCTGGAGGGGCCTGGGGGGGAAGGTGGCCTTCAGCTTGTGGGAAAAGCAGCAGCTGAAGGCTGCTAGCTGATGCTAGCCTTAAGACAGCTGTTTTGGAAGAACTATCCTCACCTCTGATCTCAGGGCACAATATCCTCAAAACAGGAACTTTTTTAATTCTTGATTCACAGCTCAGATGTCAAATCTCATTAAAACCACTAAGTTGCTAATGTAAAGACACCATTTCATCTTAGGCTGCAATTTTGCTTTCATTAAAAAAAATAAACTCATTGCTAATTATGCATACCGTATTTTCTACACTATAAGGCGCACCTAAAAGCCTTTAATTTTCTCAAAACCCGGCAGTGCGCCTTAAAATGCGGTGCGCCGTATATAGGATCTTTACTGTAATTTCTGTTATTGTAGTCAGGGGGATTTTGGGTACTGTAGTCGGTATCACCGAAGTAAAAACGGCGCTAAAAAAGAGACACGTTTACGAGTTCAAACTCAAGGCTATCAGCCACACGGATTGCGTGGGAGCGGTGGATGGTGGAAGGGGAACACGTTCACCAAGACGGGACGGCAGCGCCGCGCATACGCCACCATCTGGATGCCCGGGCTGATATATCAGCCTCAACTTTGGTCCGAGCTTTTACAAAGGCTGGAATCATCACAGACGTTCAAGACAACAGCAGCGACGCTGACTCGCATAATGGCAACTGTGACGAGACGGAGCCGGGACCATTGGATGCTGCACTCACCCAGCTGTTCTATTCCGACAGGGAAGAAGTAGATTTCAAGGGATTCGGGGATGAACTGGAAAAGTTCCCCTTCTCGTTTGTTTTGGGAGTGAACAAAGTTTTCAGAAAGCTGGTTGTTGGGCCACCGACCTGTGATTATAAACTTTTATGAACTTATGTGATTATGTGAAATTCGACTTTAAAGCCTCAGTCTGAGACCAGCATTGAGTTTCATTCACCGGCCACTTGGTTTGGGAAATAAAGGAAAAAAGACTACAAAGCCCAGTGGGTTTGTAGTCCAGGAGGTGTGAAGAGAGGGCGTGCCTTCCGGCGCGCTTTACAGGAAGTACATGTGAACTGCCCGCAGGCGCTGATGACGTCAGGATCCTGACCAGGATTACCTGCAGAGCATAACGATCAGCTGTTACCACGGAGCGCTGCGTGCTCTCTCGTTTTCTCCCTTTCTAACTTCCTCTTCTCGCTCTGAGTTTCTCTTTGCACCAGGAACCGTGGCGTTTCGAGGACAACCGAACAGCGTGAACGAGCATCAGCCGCAGAGCACCAGCCACCTGAGTCCGTGACGCCCACGCACTCACCAGCGATAAGACGGGAGGCCTGCACGTTCCGACAAAAGTGAACCGGGACCCGCACACACCGAGATGTGATCGGTTCCCCGTAGTAAAATAACGCGCGACCCAGTCACCACGTGATCTGGTCAGTCATCATTTCCGGTTTCAGCCGATCACGTGTATGGTAGATCCACGTGACGTCATCTAGCCCATTTCACTTGTGGTCTAAGTAACGTGTCCGCCGTTTTCCTTTTGGTTCACGTGACGTGACGTGGTCTGCCATCTTGGCTATACTGTATATTAACAGATGTGGATACCAGACACAGGTGGTCAGAGGGTGGGACTGCAGGTTAGGATGCAGCTCCTGAAGCTCTGGCCTGCAAACTTGCAAAGAAAAGAAGAGGAGGGGCAGACCAGCACAACAGACTACAAGAAGAACTAGAAAATTTAAGGAAATGTTGATATGGGCATGCCCTACTGCCCATTCGACCCCTCTTGCTGCTTATGTTTGGGGCTGTAGTGGTTGTGTTCGGGGTGGTTCTATATCAGTTTGAGGTGTTTACGGTTGTATTGCATTCATTCCTGTGCTCCCCACAGGGGGTGTGGTTTAGGGTTGTTAATAAACCACAGCCCCTGCTTCGGGGTTGTGTGGTTTAGGGTGATTAATAATGGCCAAGAAGTAGTTTAGGGTTGTTAATAAACCGTTAAAGGTTGTTAATAAACCTTTGTGGATGGGGCCATTTGGCAGGTATTTTGACTTAAAATGTATGTAAATCAAGCTTCATGAAATTTGAATATGTTGTAGTCCACAGCGATGCGAGTTTTGAAATATTTGAATCATGTTTCTACGATAACATGTTGCCTAGCAACAAGTGTCCAAAGTCAAATGGACATTTTTTTTTATTGAAAGTTTAATATCTCAAAAACTGTAATAATTTGCATAATTAGGTTGAAAGATCTTTTGGTCCGAAGCGAACCGAGTCTGGGAACATTTGAATGATGTCTCTACGATAAAGTTCGGCCGACCAATAAGCGTCTGAATTTTCACGTTTTTTTCCGCTTCTTGGCATCTAGCGTTGCCGCGGTAATCCTTTTGACTGAGAAAAGTATTGCCCTTCGAGGCACGATGGATCCACATGTGTTGATGTATGCTATGTGTGGGTGCACGTTCCGGTTCAGGCTACATTAACAAAGAGGTTTTTTTTTCACCATGGTAAAAACCCCCATCCAAATGAATGGGGCCATTTGGCATGGATTTTGACATAAATTTTCCTTAAATCACAGCTTCATGAAATTTGAATATGTTGAAGTCCACAGCGTGCCGAGTCAGGGAATATTTGTACGATGTCTCTACGATAACCTGTTGACTAGCAACAAACGTCCAAATTCAAATGGAAATTTTTTTTAAATTGAAAGTTACATATCGCAAAAACTGTAATAATTGGCATAATGACATTGAACGGTCCTTTAGTGCTAATCGGGACGAGTGTTTGAAAACTTGAACGGTGTCTCTACGATAAAGTTCGGCCGACCAATAGGCGCCACAATTTTCACCATTTTCTCTGCTTTTTGGCATCTAGCGTTGCCATGGTAACACTTTTGACTGAGTAAAGTAATGCCCATGCCCAAGGTAATGCACGATGGAGACGCATCCAACGATGTATGCCATGCTTGGGTGCACATTGCGGTTCGGGCCGCATTAAGGCAAGATAAGGCAAGTTTATTTATATAGCACAATTCAACACAAGGTAATTCAAAGTGCTTTACATTGACATTAAAAGCGGCAAGACACAATTAGACAGTAAATAACAACTAAGATTGAATACAATTATGAATAAGATGATAAGAAAAGAAGTAAAATAATAAAAAGCACAAGCTGTTAAAAATAAGGGCAGTAGAGTCCAGCAGGTAAGTATTTAATTTAGGAGTATGCTTGAGTAAACAGTAATGTTTTTAGGCCTGATTTGAAGGAGCTGACAGTTTGAGCAGACCTCAGGTCTCAGGTCTAAGTTTGTTCCACCGGTGAGGAGCAGAATAACTGAACGCTGCCTCACCTTGCTTGGTTCTGGTTCTTGGGAACCACAACAAACCAGATCCAGATGAACCTCAGGGGTCTGGGAGCTTCATAGGGAACTAACAGATCAACCATGTATGTTGGTCCAAGACCATTCAGGTCTTTGTAGACCAGCAGTAAGATTTTAAACTCTATCCTTTGACTCACTGGAAGCCAGTGTAGCGATTTCATGACCGGTGTGATATGGTCCAGTTTCCTGGTGTTTGTAAGGACTCTGGTGGCAGCGTTCTGGATCAGCTGCAGCTGCCTGATAGATTTCTTGTTAAGGCCTGTAAAGATGCCATTGCAATAATCCAACCTACTGAAAATGAATGCATGAATACGTTTTTCCATGTCTTGTTTAGACAGAATTCCCTTAATTCTAGCGATGTTTTTTAGGTGGTAGTAGGCAGATTTAGTGATAAACTTTAGATGGCTGTTGAAGTTCAGGTCTGAGTCAATAATTACACCAAGATTTCTGGCTTGATTTGTAGCTGTCAATGACATGGAGCCAAGGTGAGCGCGGATGTTTTCCCTTTCATTTTTAGGGCCAAAAATTATCACCTCTGTCTTTTCTGCATTTAGCTGGAGAAAATTCTGGCACATCCACTCATTGATTTGGTGAATACAGTTACTCAATGAGAGTAGGGGACTGTAGTCATGTGGAGTTGTGTGTCATGGGCATAAGTATGGTAGGAAATGTTGTGGTGTTCCATAATCTGAGCTAGGGGTAGCATATAGATGTTGAATAGAAGCGGTCCGAGAATGGACCCTTGAGGAACCCCACATGTGATCTTGGTTCTCTCAGACTCATGGTTTCCAATTGACACAAAAAAGGCCCTATCTTGCAAGTAAGATTTAAACCATTGAAGAACAGTGAAATCCAGATTGAAATGCGTTAAAAAGGTTGTTTTGCATCATAAAAGCATGGATTTGCTGGAAGACCAACTTTTCAATGATTTTCCCTAAAAATGGCAGATTTGCTATTGGCCTATAGTTACTAAGTGTTGTAGCATCCAGATTTGATTTTTTTAGAAGAGGTTTTATTACTGCAGTTTTCAAGGCCTGGGGAAACTGGCCTGTTTGAAGAGAAGTATTTATTATCTGCAATACATCCGGAGCTATGCAGTTTAAAACTGTTTTAAAAAAGTTTGAAGGCAGAATATCAAGACAGCATGTTGTGAGCTTCAATTTTGAAACTGTTTCCGTTAGGGTTATATAATCTAAGATGCTGAACTGTCCCAGCTTTACTAGACGGGAAGGCCAGAGTGTTATCATTCCTGAGCTGGAGCTGCACGTTGCTTGTCTTATCTGTAATATTTTGTTTGTGAAAAAGGCAGCAAAGTCATTACAAGCCTTTTCAGACAGCAGTTCTGGGGGGATTGAGGCTGTGGGGTTTGTCAGTCTGTCTACCACAGAAAACAGTGTGCGAGCATTATTACTGTTTCTATCGATAATCTCTGAAAAATACGATTGCCTTGCATTCTTCAGTTTCTGGTTATAGTTGCGAAGACTCTCTTTATAAATGTTGTAATATACCTGAAGTTTGTTTTTGCGCCACCTGTGTTCTGCTTGTCTACATACCCTTCTCTGTGCTTTAACCAGTGTGGCGTTTCTCCAGGGTGACTTTTTTCCTCCCAGACAGAACTTTGGTCTTAATTGGGGCAATAGAATCAATAACAGTCATAACATTGGAACTGAAACTGTTAACAAGGTCATCAACTAGAACTGAGGGAAGGGTTGGTGATGGTGTAAAACCCTGGGTGAATAATGCACAGGTGTTATCATTTATATAACGATTTCTGATTACCTCTGCTTCACCTTTCATAGGATTGGCAACGGTGGTCATTTTAAACAAAACACAGTAGTGATCATACAGAGCAACATCGTTCACCACAACCTCTGATATATTAAGACCTTTGGAAATAATTAAAGGGGACATATTATGGCATTTAATGTATATTTTAAACAGGCCTTGAATGTCTTAAAAACAATCTAAAGCTTGTTTTTTCTACATAAATCAGAAATCCAGTCTCTGGGCCATGTTTTTATTTTTTCCGCTTCTAAAGCCTTTTTCTGTGCTCCATTCTAAGGGAAGGGGGGGGGTATGATAATGAGGCTCTGCGCTGATTGGCTGCTTGATTGGCGTGTAGCAGGGGATGAGACAAAGCGTCGCTCCGGGCAGAAGAGCAGTGGCTGCGTAGCAAAGCGTGTCCACGGTTCTGCGTTAAATCGACACGTACCCTAGGCCGTAGGCTCTGCGTTGGTGTAACGCGGAACCATATATCAGCCTTTAGTCACCTCGTCTTCACACAGGAAGATTGAATTTAATTCTAAACAGGTACACCACGGTTATTTACTCCAATTCCTCATCATTTCACTTCTTATGTTACAAGACAAATGAATCATGTTAACTGTAAAGAAATCACAACACTGAATTTTCACAAATGGCAACTTTATTGTTAAAATATATAAATAAAATGTATGCACTATTGCTGGCTCAAGGAAGGGCCGCGCGTCTTCTGAATGTGAACAGCTCCAGGTGCTTGAAAGATCTGAAACCACAGAAGAAAAATGTATTACGGTACTAATAGAGCCCCGAGCCCGGAGCCCCCGGGTTCGGAGCACCGGATTCGGAGCTCCCCCGGAGCCCCCGGGTTCGGAGCTCCGGGTTTGGAGCTCCGAACCCGGGGCTCCTCGACGGTCCGGTCCGTGAGCAGCTCCGGTGCTCCGGAGCTAAGCTAAATAATTAGCCCATGCAAAGATCATACAAATATAAATAACATTAAAAAAAAAAGGAACTTACCGCTGACTCGTGTTCAGTTGCCGGGTCCGTGCTGTGGGAACTGATACTTTTATGAGGGTAAATGTCGATGCAAAATCTCATTTCTACTCTCCCTCGCTGTTCAAACAGCCACCGCTGCTGAACAATGGCGGACGCTCGTTGTGGGCGTGGTTTCAGCAGCGGAGGCCGAACCTCTGCGCCTCGGTTGACGTCACCCTAGGCGCAGATTCTCATCGGCTCAAAAAAAATCATGTGACACTGGGGGATTCTGTAAGGCGGGGGTCAGAGACCTTGCAGAAATTCATTGGATTGTGTCTCCCCTCTGCTGGCAGGGTGAGGGGAGACCACTTTATATATGTTAAAACAAGAAAAAACGTGTTTTTCATAATATGTCCCCTTTAAATCTAAAACATGTCCTCGGTTATGCGTTGAATCTGTGACATGCTGGGAAAGCCCAAAATTATCCAGAATATTTTAAAGTTCCTTAGCACATCCATCTTTGGGATTATCAACATGAATGTTAAAATCACCCACTAAAACAACACAATCAAAATCCATGCATATAATTGACAGTAGTTTGGCAAACTCATCAAAAAACCTTGCATCATATTTGGGGGGTCTGTAGATGTCACTAAGATTGCTCGACAGGGGGATTTTAACTGAATGGCAACATATTCAAAGGAATCAAATTGACCATAAGACACTTTCTTGCATTGGAAGCTGTCCTTGAACAGAGTGGCTCCTCTCCTATGTATTCTTGCTTCACTAAAGAAACTAAAATTCTGGGGTGTTGACTCAATAAAAACTGCTGCACTATTATCCTGACTTAACCAAGTTTCAGTTAAAAACATAAAATCAAGGTTGCGCTCGTTAATTAAATAATTGATTAAGAAAGATTTGCCAACCAGAGACCTGATATTTAAAAGGGCTAAATGTAAATCCTTAAGAGGAGACACTGGTGAGTTTCGAGGATGACATGCTATACTCAACAGATTGGCAGATTTAATTGAACTTTTTTCATTTCTCACCAGTTTGATACGTTTTCTGTTACCTATCATCACAGGGATAGACAAAGCTGATTGAACTCCATGGGGCCCAGACTTTTCCTGGGACAGAACAATGTTAATATTGACATCACAGCCTGGACCCGGCCCATATCAGACATCACTGATACGGTATTAACAGATGAAAAAAGCGTGCGGAATAAGAAGAATCTAAAAAACGGAAGAATAAGAAAAGGGAAACCTTTTCTGTATACTAATATATCGCCTTCATTTTTCAGGTTTTCTCGGGCGTGTTTTATTTTTGGGGGACTTTTTTCTTCCATATCAGAGCGGGGTCATGCTGTACACCCGCTGGTGCGCAGTGGGACTTTTGTTACTTTAGCTTGTTTTGCAAAATGCTAGCAACATTGCCCTTTGGGCCATTCTGGACGATTGCAATATGGTC
Organism: Cololabis saira; assembly: GCF_033807715.1. NCBI lineage: Eukaryota > Metazoa > Chordata > Actinopteri > Beloniformes > Belonidae > Cololabis > Cololabis saira. The sequence goes on along the minus strand of NC_084605.1, from coordinate 20,251,175 downwards.
ATGCCACTACTTGGCATGTTCATAATGATGGTTATGACATACTTCTAATTAATAACTGAGGGTTGATCTGAAGAAAGGATCAATATGAGAGATAAATATGTTAACTCTGGCTCTGGGACATTTTAACATGGACGTTGCTTTTGGAGCCAGCCCCTAGTGGACATTTGATGAACTGCAGCTTGCTATACCTTTCCAATACAGGCATTTTTATTAACTTTGGTCTGGAGTAAAACCTAAGAGGCTGTAACAGGCTCAACCTTCTCCTCTGTTCTCTCAGCCTTTTTGTAGGGCGTCTAATTACAGTGAGGGACCTGGTAGGATTCACTGACTCATACTATCGCTCCCCACTACCTGGTGGAAAGTAGTGCTCAACTTTCAGTGTTTAAGAAGAAAGACAAAGACAAAAATGTGGAGTAAATCCACCTGGAATGGCGAGACCAGCGGTGAAGGAGCGGAGATGGTTTCTGTATGCTGTTTTCATCCATGATGGCAACAAGTGAGTACAGATGACTCAAACCTGATTATGGCGACAGCTGGACATCATCGAAAGGCCACTGCATATCCTATCAGCACCATATCAACCCCACCCCCCACACCCCAGCAAAGTCTTGGTAATTGAGACACGTGTCAACAGTTTAGGCCTCAGACGCTGCTAATGGAAACTGGCCTCGAGGATTTATCTCGGAAAACTGGTTGTTGCCCCTCGCTGATGTTGTAATTATTACTTACACAGGGTGCTTCTGCTTGACGCTGCATGTGTTGAATCACAACATTACGATACTGACTGCAAAACAACTCAGCGTGGTGAAATGCAGCTTTACATTATTTAGAGAAAGCTTGAGGATTTGCATCCAGACCAACTCTGCGTGTGGTTCTTCACCCATTAAACATCAAAAAACAACAGAGAGCATGGAAACAAACAATACCATTTAATGTTTAATGCCCCTTTGAAGGCTGCACATCTTAGTGGGAGTGTGAAAGGCAAAAGCACACCATGATTACTTATTGATTCAAAATTACCAAAGATGTGGTCTGATTGGCCCTTAGTGTGGTTTAACATCTTTTTCTTGATCCCTTCAAAGATGCTAAGCTTCAAATCAATCGTTTGTCCCGACTTTTTCTTTTGATCTTTTTCGTACGGCCGTCTGCTGGATGCCCCATCCGTGTTTTGTCCTTCCTTAGACGGGAGACGGTGCAGCGTGAGTTATTCCAGGCATCCTCATCTTAGATAATGGAAGAAAATTGGTCTCATCCTCGTTCCCTCCACCAGACCTTTCCACCATTTTAATGAATGCAGAGTTCCAAACAGCACCATTAAATCCCGTAAGACTCTGTGCAGTCTGCCTTTTCAAACATCATCAAGTCCAGAGGCACTGCATGTGTTTTCCTTCAGGAACTGAACAGAATGATTCGCGCCTCATAGTTTAGTCGCAGTGATTGGCGGACAGGTTCAGTAAAGATGATAGAAACAACAGAAGATTCCATCCAAACCTCGACACCTAGACGTAATTATCACATCTTCTGAAACAAGTAAGCATAATTCAGAAACAGAGAGTTTGGTTTTAACACTAGTAAGTATTTTTTCCCCCATTAAAGCAGCCAAATGTGACACTAATAAACATATTTGAACAAATTGGTCTGGACAGAGAATGGCCAAGCTTTGAGATTAGGTTCACATATTGCTTCTTCTTTGCCTGACAAAGCTTTAACCTGCATTTGTGAACTGCTGTAGTGTTATCCAAAGTGTTCCTGAGCTAATGAAAGGATTTTCCTGCAGATCTCTGAATGTTTTGATGATCTTGTGTTCTTCTGTGGATGATAAAATTATACAGTTTTGAGCTGATTATTGAGCATTATTCTGAAATAGTTTCAGAATTTTCAGATGCATTTTCCTGCAGATTAGTGAACTTAAAGAGACTGTGCCTGTAGCAGATTCAATATCCTAATTAGTTAACCTAATTAGCTGTAGATGTTGTTTTTACTACCACTTTCTTTTACAGCTTTCTGTTACATATATCCCGACTTTTTTGACACATATTGAGGTTATCGAATTAAAAATGGCCAAATGTGTTACTTTAAAGATGTTTTTTGTGTGAATAAAATAAAGGTTTTTGAGATTTTGCATTTTGTTTCTATCAGACCAACGACCAGCAAACAAAGCCTTTCGATTTTGAAAGTTTAAATATGCTTTTTAAAATGTCATTATTTAAAGTTTGGCATCATATACCTCGAAGCAAATAAATAAAGGTGGAAGCTGACTTACTGTCCCAGCAGCTCGGTGGGTTACAGCAAATCTATCACTCATAATTTCATCAATTTGTGTGATATTGAAAAGCCTCTTTGGCCCTGATATACTTCAGGTTGCTGCAGATAAAATATATTTTTTGTAGGTTGTATGAAAAAAAAGTACTGCAACAGCGGTTCTCAAAGTAAATGTAGTTGGCCATCTCAAGAGAGGTGAGGCCTGACATTCACAACGCTGACATTTGCCTTTGTGCTAGAAACACTGAAGGATATTATCTTAGCTTGAAATGTCTAAATAGCAAAGCACCATGGAGCAACATCTGATGTTCAGAGCTGACACTGTTCATCCACTGACCACTACAGGTTGGCTCCAAAAACGGGTAAAGGCCCATTTATACTCTCAGTTCTAGATGGATACGGAGACCGACGAAGCAGTATCGAGCTTAGTGACTCAATTGTTAAACAAATATGACAAAACAAAACAGAAGGTAACGAATCCCGGTCAGCCTCACAGGTGTTTTGAACAATCCACTTAATGAAACATCCAAAAGTAGTGAAAATGGTGGTTAAGCATCAATTTGTAGAAAATTAAATGAAACTTTCATTCAGTGGTCTCACGCATCACCTCCATTTGCGCCGCTGTTCTCATTTCCTTTGATAAAGTGCTAATAAAACATTGAACACAATTGAGTTAATTGTTTTCGAACCGCCTCCACAGTAACTGCAATTTTACATTTGGCTAAATATTATTATTTAATAACAGAAAAAGGGTAAATTAACGGCATAAGACTCATCTGCAGTTGCTGTAAATATCAGTGATTGACTCATCACTGCCCCCTGGTGGAGCTCTGAACAACCATACGGACGCAGATGACGTTCAGATAGTGACGGAAACAACGTTGAGAACAGCGTATAAACGTACGACTGCAGAGTATAAATGGGCCTTAACTATCCTTTGACCTCAATGTTAAAATGTCCAAATTTATTGTAGAAGTAAACACATTTAAAGCTCATTAAAACAGGTTCCGGGTCACCGTTGAAGGGTCCGAGGTAAACCTTAGCTAAGAAGTTGGAAGCAGCTCCCTTCTTCCCCATTGAAAGGCTGCTAACCACTGCTAACCCGGGGATGTCCAACCCGACAGCATCCAGCATCCTCCGATCCACCTACTTTCACCCCAGAACCATCCCAGGAACCTTCAAAGTTGTTAGCCAACCCGTCTGGGTGGCCAACGGGAATCTGACGGCCCTGATGAGTGATGTGGGTCTGGCAGTGCTCGTTTAGGGTGTAATTTTCAAAAGCAACATCAAAAGAGGAAGGATGGATAGATTAGATGTGGTAACTAATGTGGATTAACCAGGATGAGGGTCCTGCCAATATGGAACTCACGAGCTTCAAACCAGCGTTTCAGAAACCTATGGATGACGTCACTGATGGTTTGTCTGGTTTACAGTCTATCTTTGTAGGAACATCCTCCTTCTGTCCACACCAGATCTACACCACTGATAATCTGTGATCCGACTCCAGCTGGTACCTCAGAGGAAATAGTCATGTTTTAATTAAAAAGTGACAGGCTCTGCGATCTACTCGGCTAACTTTTCCGTGGCACTGACCCAAAGTTGTTGCTGATAACGCCTCAAAAAGGATTTTTAGAGAGCTTGGATCAAGATGCTGCTTGTATTCACAGCTGTCAGGCAAAGCTGAGCATCTGACGTGAACCAAAGACACACACGCAGGCGGCGGGTGTCTACGAGCGACGCTGCGGCGCAGGCAGGCGGGGCTGCTCTGTAATTGGTTGAGGCAGATCTTTAAGGGCGCTCCTACGGGGCCGCTGGCTGTTAATGTGCTTCTGAGAGCCCGGCAGCTGCTGTCATCCAGACCTTCACGGCCAGCCTTCAAAATCCACTCTGCACTAATTAGCACTCAGCCTGTAAACAAACTGCTGCGCCGCACTAAGAGTTTCCAACACTGTGTGTTTGGAGGAAAAAGGATGATGACAGGACACTGAAATGAAGACTGTCTGTTTGTGAATTTAAGTAAACTTGTTGAACAGAATTTAAACTCTGAAAAGTCAGTTTTTTTTTGTATTTTGTAAATAGCTGCACATTTTATCCGTCAAGCACCTTTGTTGTTTTTGAAAGTCCTCTGTGAATAAATGTGACCTCGAAAAAAATTGATCCAAGTTACAAAGTTTGTGCACAAAACGAAGAAGAAGATGTACTTTTACACGTAAACTAATTTATTTTTTATTTAGCCTTTATTTTACCAGGTCGGTCCCATTGAGACACAATGGTCTCTTTTACAAGGGAAGCCTGGCCAAGACAGCAGCTTTAAAACATTGAGTTTCAACAGTTAAAACAGACAGTACAGAATTACCTAAAACACCAAGTCAAACAACAATAAAATAAACCGAATATAATCTGATCAAATCAGTAGAGCTAGATAATGGGGCTTTCATGAACAAGAACAAGAATGGTATGAGGCCGACTCTATGTCACTCATAACATTCTTGAATGATCCCAAAGAAACAAGATGTTTCTTTGATGTTTCTAATGTTCGTATCTGTAACTTTTGCCCCTTTTACATAGCCGCTGTGTTCTGGCCCTGTAGCACCTTTATTCTGGCCTGCTGTACGTTGTGAAGCAGAATGAGGTGGTAACAGCATCTTAGCCGGGCCAACTGAGCACTGACTGGGCTGGTGGTGGGTAGTAAGGTGTAAAGCCAGATACTGGATCAAAACTATGCCGTAGGCGTGATTGGTAGATGTGTTGTTCTTCATCCGCTGCTATATCTTCGTTGTTTTTTTCAAGTCGGGTAGAATGATAGTTTGCTGCGATGTCTGTAAAAATAACTCGTGCTCCAACTTTTATCAGCTACGCCCACCGTAGGCTATGTCAATCAAACTTAGCTTTGGCTACAAGCTCCTTCAGCAGATCCCTGCCAAAATATCTCCATGGTGGCCGGCAGACGTTTTCCGCAGAATATAGTGTTTTACTTTTTCTCCATGGTGAAATAAATCTCTGGGTCAATATAAACGTCTGGTTGCCTCACAAAGTGTGGTAGCGTGACGATTATGGATGAGGAAGTGATAACTGCTAGCCATTGGCTGAGCCAACTGTCAATCATTCATATTAGAAATTAATTCATTGCTTTACAGTATATAATTTTTCATGGCGTATTACAAAAAAAAAAAACATTCACCCCCCTCAGAGTTGTCATAGGTGGAAAATCGAACGATTGAGAATAATTTAACATTTTTTTAAATACGTTTATTTCTGATCAAAAGTTGGACATCTTAAGGTGGCAATCAGTGGAGATTGACTTTTGGGGCAAACCTCTAGTCAAGGAACTGCAACGGATCTTAGTTCTGCATGAGACTCCACCTGGAAATTAGATGGTTGGCGCTTAGCTACAACTCACCGTACGCACCGTACGCTACCTTGCTATAAAACCTACACTGCCACCTAGCGGTTGCTGGTGTAATTAAAGATGCAACTAAAACAGAAGTATAAACACTGAAGTCTAAATAAAGTCTTGGTGAAGTCTATTGTGCCGTCAATTTGCAGCTTGTTTCCGTTGCTCTTGTTCTGGTTTAATTGTACCTTTCTTTCTTTTTTCTTATTCAAATTATCTTAATACTTTTTCCTGTTTAATGTTTAATTAAGTTAAAGAGTTCAGTTTAACAAAGAAAGAAAGTAGGTTGAGATCGATAAAAGAAAAATATTTCCTTTTATTCTTTTTAACCTTTATCGACATAGGGAATGTGACCAATAAAATAACGCTGGAAAACACCTGGATGACCTCATTCTCTGAGCACCGCCTTCAGGAGTGTGTTCAGGACTCCAGTTACTCTCCACGTGCATTTAGATAAAACTTGTTGACAGAAGAAAAAGAAGAAGAGAAGCAGATGATGATATAATCCTGGACATGTGAATGTGAAGGAGCACCACTGCATCCCAGATGTTAAAGCGTTGCCTGCAGGTTTCTGTCCACGCTGCCTACAGGTCGTGCATCTGCCAGTGATGCGTGTGATGTCATCACTACAGTTGTCTCTCTACAGTTCCCAACATCATGTTTATATTAATTTAAATACATTTTTACTTTCTTATATGTACATTCTTCGGAAATTTAAGCTGAAACAACAGAATTCTCCTTTGAGGGATGAATATTGTATTATTTTACTTCAATTCGGGTCTAAACTTGGTAAACCTGTTCTTTAAAAACAGACAGTTTGCAGTTTTTGGCTGTTTTTTTACCGACAGCAAGCGACTTAGAGCTGGATGATGCTTCATGACAATAATCAAATAGGCTTTCAAATGAAATAGAAACTATTTACATTGGGGGGGAGCCCATGTGGGGTTTAGACGAGAGCTCTTGATGTTTTTGGAAAAAAATGTACTAAAATCTTGCGTTTTAAGCACATTTACTGACCATTCTGTTAGTTGTGTGGATCAAAAATGCAACTAGACAACATAAAAGGTGAATATATATATTTCTATATCAACTTTGAACGTTTTAAAGTCAGGAAAAGTGTCATAAATGACCTTGTAAAGTCATTTCTGCATTAATGAGAGAATTTATGCATCAGATGGAGTGTAATACCTGCCGGTCCTGCTGAGGCGCAATGGCTTCAGCTGCAGCTTCGGTTCAGGCCGAAGAACGCCGCCGCTCTGCTTTCCCTTAATGGTGCTGTTTTTATTTTGTTTTGCTTTAATTAGAGCCGACGTCTGGTGTAACTTCAGCCTTCTGTACTTAGGAGTTGTTTCCTCTCATCAGCCCACAGCGGAAAGCGGTAGTTCCTAATTGCGCCCAAATATCTCTGACTTAATTGTAGAAGATTTCATCGTCAGCTGTCCTGTAAGAAGGTGCGTCTGGATTCACCTGCATGGATGTGTGAAGGGAAGTCTGTCTGCTGTGGGAAGTCATTTTATTTTTTTATTTTTGGGTATTGTATCTTGTATAACCAGTGTGAAGTCTCCTGTGTGTGTATTTGTGCTGCGCTTTTGCCAGGAGGTCTTTTTGTTGAAGCTGCAGAACTGCGGCACGCTTTTTCATTTGAATAACAGCCACAACTTTTTGTTTACTGTTGTTAATTGAATTTTCGCTTGCTTTTCAGCAGTTGAAGGCTTGCAGCGGTGAGAGACTGAGCTTTCATCTGAGGTGCCTTGTGGTTTCCAGTATTGTGTGCGGGAACATGATGCAAGCATGTTTATACCCCCTCAACCCCTGAACTGCCCCAGCTGAAGAAGGTGTTGGGTGTTGGAGGCGGAATAATCAAACAAAAGGTGTCACTGGCAGGTAATCCAGGACAAAAAGAACTATGGCGGCGTAGTAAAGCAGGGAGGAGAGGAAGGACTAGAAGATATAAAAATATACTTGGATGAGACACAGGTGTGGACAGTCAAAAGCGAAAGGACCAAGTGAAGTTAAACCAGAACACGGAGAATGTAAAGGAAACAGGACTGCAAATAACCAACAAAAGTATAAGAAACGTCAGAATTAAAATCCAAAATTACAACACAAATCGATTGTAATATCTGCTTGTAAGGTTGTTTTTTATTTAAATTGATTCATAAAAACAAATTGTTGATGGATGGAACAACAGCTTCAGCTCCTAAAGGTAGGGTAAGCGATTTCTAGATGACATCACATTTGTTGATGTTTGAAACAAAACAATAACAGTTCCTTTGGACGGACACAAGCCCCCCGCCAGTGACCGGATCCACGTTTGCAGTGTATTGTGGGGGATATTGCCCCCCACCCAGTTTGTTTTTCATCCACAGAGCCAGGGGTGTGTATGAAACTGTTTATTTGTTATTTTCTTTACTGTATGTATAACTGCTTTTATGACTCCGCCCCCAGGAGCAAGGCAGCACGTGGATGTTTCACTTGTTTACACCTGATCCCTGAATGTCCTGCACCTTCATCCGTCCATTAAGTTCCTCTCATCCAGGTTCAGATCGCAGGGGCAGCAGTGTGAGTGGTCCAGACCTCTTTCTCCAGGTCCTGGGGGCTGATCACCTCACAGAACCGGCTCCCAAAAGGCTGAGCTGCTCCGTCTAACGGCCTTTTGGCTACGCTGCCCCAGAAGGTCAAGAAGGACCACGTCATCTCCAAAAGCTAGATCCTGAAGCCAACAAACCAGACCCTTTAGGTGCGCCAAGGCAAGTCCTGGTGAAGTCCAGCTCCCATCCAGAAGGAACCTGCCGGAGGAAGCTGGACTACCTGGAGAGACCTTGGGTTTCTTCTTGATTTAGAGCTTTTCCTTATTGCTTTTAGGAACATGTACAGGCCTCATCTTTTATCCCCCGACTCTACTCTCTTTCTTGTCTACACCAGCTGTCACGAGTGACAGTCCTCCTCCCAGGCCAATCTTTCCTGGGCTCCTGACAGGCTCCACGGAGGACAGCTGGCAGGTCGCTGTTGAAGAATAAGTAAATAATTTATATGAGCATATGGGCTCATGCCCCTCGTTCATCTCAGCTGCCCCTTCCCCTTACCATCTCGTCTCGCCGCCGTCCCTGTCCACTCTTGTTTTTGTAGGGCCGAAGCATGTCTGGGCCCAGTGATTTTTATTTTCATTAGATGTCTCATCTCCCCTCCCTCACTTTATTCACTAACGTCGAGTCTCTTTGCCAGTTTTGAAGGTTTTAATTTTGAAGTCAGATTTAATGGCGGTTGACATTTACACTAATACCCAAAGGGTTCTTTTAATCATGCGTTTTGGTTGCTGTTTGTGCGCAGAAGCAAAATAAAGATCATATTATTGTTTGGGAGATCAGATGAACAATAACAATAAATACTTTTCCCTGTTATAAAGTTGTATTTCTCTTATTCATATTGATTAAGCGCCACAATTTTTATTTTGATTGCGACTCTGAAACTGTTAGATTGTGCAGACTTCATCTTCTTCTTCCTGTGAGCTCTGGTGAGCAGCCTATTTGGCTTTCCCCCTCCCACCACTCACTCTGGTGTTATTGGTTAGGTTCCTAAACCAATTAAACACGTTATTGCCAGAGATAATTAGTGGATGTTCCTATTTGAACTGAATCGTGTGTGAGGGGGAGTGAGGATGAGCCCACGTGGGGATAGATGCATGTGTCATGGCGTCTGAGTGCCAAGCTGCTTAATGCTATACTGCCCCCTGTGGAAACAAGGGTAAATGCAGTCTTAACCCCTATTTAGTTAAAGGGGATCAATTTTTTCATAGCTCTGTATCACGTCAGGCAGCCAATCAGCACAGAGCCTCATTATCATAGCCCCGCCCACTCAGAATCCTGCATAGATAATGAGGTTAGAGACTGGGAAGATAAAGACATGGCTCAGAGGCTGAATTTCTAATTTATTTAGCAAAAACAATCAAAGGCTTGTTTTTAAGACATTCAAGGCCTGTTTAAAATAGGTATTAGATGCCATGATAGGTCCCCTTTAAGTTTCACTTCCAGTTTAAGTGGAGAGCACATGGCTGGTGCTGGAGACCATTTTCTCTGTCTGTGAGCTGTGCGAAGACTTTATATTGGTTTTGAAGCCGCAGAAGAGTTTTTATGTTTCATAAATTTGTAAATGAAGATTGTGTGTTACAATCATTTGCATTAGCACTTTAATGTTATACATTGTAATAATTTAGCCATGTAGCTCACATGTTGTTTTGATTCAGTCGAGGTTTCCTCCTCTTGTGCATATCAATATTGTGTGTACTTACCTTGTTTATTATGGCGATTTTCCTGCTTGTGTAACTTCATTTACAACTTCATTTATTTTTCTGGGGATTCTCAATTGTTTGGGCTAGCTGGATAACCACTTCCATCTTAGCATGGATGAGGTTTCCCTGCACTTGGAGTTTGAAGCTCCTGAATAAGAAATAGCTGCTGGCATAAGCAGAAGTAGCTTTGACCTTATGCACAGCTCTCTTAATCATGTACAGTTAAACTTTCTTTGCCATCCTCAGATTACTGTTGATTGCATTCAGTTTTATATGAATGCAATTAATCATTTAACTAAAAGCTGATCCATGAGTTTGAAGGTGAAATAATTAGTTTCTTTATTTACTGATGATTACTTGTTTCGTTTGGAAAGTAAATGATTTAATACTAATGGTAATGTGTGCATGTATAATTTATTTGGAAACAAAAACAAGCAAATATTTTATACATACAGACCTCCTCCAGGTCCTCCGGGGGGTGTCCATCGTGTCCCGGGTCCGCCTCAGATCCTCCGCCAGGCTGGACGGGGACCAAACACCTCGCCATGTAGGCGTCCAGGCAAGTGGCTCATTCACCGGCTGATGTCACACATTTTCTCTTCTATCGTTTTATTTCTACAGTCTAAAATGTTTCAGTCCGGTTATTTTTCCACCTCCTTATGATTCCTTTAGTGCAGGAGTCGGCAAGCCGCGGCTCTAGAGCCGCATGCGGCTCTTTAGCGCCGCCCTAGTGGCTCCTGGAGCTTTTTCAAAAATGTTTGACCTTTTTTTTCTTCTTTTTTTTTATTTTTTTCAGTTTTTTCTTCTTTTCCTTTTTTTCTCTTATTTTTTTTCCTTTTTTCTCTTCTTTTTTCCTTTTTTTTCTTTTTTTCTTCCTTTTTCCTTTCCTTTTTAATCACAACATTTTGACTTTTTTCTCGAAATTTTGACTTTTTTCACGAAATTCTGACTTTTTTCTCAACATTTCGACTTTTTTCTCAAGATTGTACTTCAACATTAATCTCGACATTTTGACTTTTTTCTCGAAATTTTGACTTTTTTCTCGACATTTCGCCTTTTTTTTTGAAGTGCATAATGAAAAAAAAAATCTTCCCCCAGTTATAACTAATATTGATACATGCAGCATGTGTTGTCTTCATTCTAAGGCTTATACAAGACTTTTCATTTTTTGCGGCTCCAGACATATTTGTTTTTTGTGTTTTTGGTCCAATATGGCTCTTTCAACATTTTGGGTTGCCGACCCCTGCTTTAGTGGAACACAGAAGTTGCAGTCAGTGAAGATCAAACCAAACATACCAAAACCCTGAAGAAGAAGCCGTCTTATCCAGGTCACAGAGAAACTCTAGTAATACCGTAGCTTTATTCGTCATTTTTGCATATCCCAAGATAGAAAAACTGCAAAACCACCAATGTGCCCAGTGGTTTTGCAGTTTTTTCCACAATAGCAGGACACTGGAAATGAGCTAAACCTTTATTCTTCAAAGCTGAGCTCCTGGACACAACGAACCGCTGACTACAACCCAGTACCAGGTTTCATTGTTGCTTTGTTTTCTTCACATTTTCTATCGGCCCTTTAAAAAGAGTTGCTCCTGTCAAGCATTAAACGTGATTCATACATAATCACAGTTACCCTTCAGTCTGACCTGCCAGGCAAAGAAACGCCATGCTGCTTCAGTCACTGTGAGTCTTGAGGATTCTGAGCCATGTGAGTTCCCGCCAAAGCACGCTAGCCCTGGGTAGCGGCTGTAATGGTTTTCAATAACTCCACACAAGTTGTACGATCCGATAGTTTACTCAGAACTTCCATAGGCAGGTGTAAAAACAACAGGCAGCCGGTAGTAAACCGTTAACGTTTATAACTGTTACATCACCCGTTGGATCTGTTTACAGCATGGCAGTGACGTAACCCTGGCAACGCAGCACTGCCCAAAGGTGCAGCAGCATACATATATTGCATATATGACAGCGGCCTTCGACTGGCGGTGAAAATCGCTGCTTCAGGCTGCTTTGGTAAGCTTCGCTCCTGGTCCACGCCAGCCCAGAGTTTATGAATCCACTTGGACTTGCAGTGTCTCAAAAATTTGCTGTCGTGAGTGAAGTTCAGTTTTTCCAGCATGCAATCCACCAATAAATGTCATCCAACAAGCTGTGATGCTCTGCTGTTATATGGTCTTAGAGCTGAACTTGGCTGCATGTCAAAAGCAGAAATATTTGCTCTTTACCACAAAGACTCGCTCTCTTGGGTGTAAAGGCTTGGAGAAATTAAACAAAGAGCAAAGCAGAGGAGGGGAATAGAGACACTCTGTGAGGGAAGATGACTTGGGAAGCTGTGGACGGCTGTTTTTAATCCCTTTGCCTGGTTTCATTAGATCCAGCCGTCGTTCGTCATCGATCACTGGTTGTCATGGAGGATATGGAGCGGCCTTCAACCCGTCGGCTGTGTTTCATCCTGCATCATGCCGGGATCCTAATGGAATGATTCATTGGGAGGCAGCGGGCAGAGGGATGCAGTCGCACAGGCGGGAAGGAGGTCGCAGGACTGTTTAACCCCTCCGGCTGACAGTGAGGCGGTGAGATTGGTGCACGGTGAGCCGGCATGGCCCTAATGGTATCTAATGCTGTGTGGTGCGTGGCGACTTGAGTGCATTTCCTTCATTTCCTTCACGGGTCAAGGAATGCAACTGTTTTAAGTCTCCTAGCAGCCCCAGCATACCATCAACCATCTAATTACCCTTGTCCTGATTCCTGAGCATCATTTACTTCACCTCCAAAACATCTCTCTTTAGGTTACGTTTATAGTGTTTGGGCTTTTATTTGTTTGCATGTGGAAACTCATGTGGAGAGCAAAAATAGGCAGAAACACCACCCTGATCCACCGATTATTATCTAATTATCACCAATTTATTCATCTTATTCTTTAATGATAATCTACGTGTGGCGTTACGAGGGGCTACTATTCTTTTTATGAAGGGCAGAATCTACAAAATTGGAGGACCAACAACGCCACCCTGGGAGTTTCGCCCAGGGAATTCTAAATAACTAAATTTAATAAGAACACACAGGTAAATTATACAAAGGAAATACTAGAGACGTGGTTCACCATTCAACAGGCCATAGACCATTTATTTGTATATAAAAACAGGTTAAAATTGTAACAAAAGGGCCAACAGAAATAACACCAGGTTGTATTAATAGCTGAGGCTTACCGATGGTGAGGGGGGAACAGGGGTGAGGAATCCAAAATTAAAAAGGAACACCCCACTCACACACACGCACAGCAAAAGGTGAGGTGCACAAAAAAACCAAACTCAGGACCACAGCACACGAAGGGAAACCACCACCGGGGATGCCACCACCACCACCGGCTCTCAGCAGCTGCACAACAAAAGAAAAACAGTTAGACACAATAATACACAACTCCTTCAAAAGAAAATATGAAATACTGTTAACACAATGAACAAAAGCCGTTGTAGGTACCAAAGAACTAAAGCAAAAGTAATGAGCAATTTATCCAAATGGTGTAAATGAAATAAAGAAAGGGGTCTCTGGCCAGAGTTACCAACTCAACAAAATAAACCTGAAACAAATATCCAGCTTAATCTCAAAACAAACAAAACAGCCCTATACTAAACTCACTCACTCAATCTCATCCACACTGTTGCAGCAACTGCTACAAACTTCAGTCACAACCACCCACACACGCAGCCCAGACAGGGAGACTACAGCCCGGGTCTGCGGCTCGGGGAAATAAGTCCGGGACCAGGACTAGAACACCCAGCTCCCGCAAGCAATCTGCTCACAGCGGCGTCGGAGTTAGCCGGGAGCGACAGGCAAAGCAAAAAAGGAAACGGAGCACAGCAAATAAAATCCACAGCAAACAAATCACACAAATAAAAAAGGGCATGCGAAGCAGCAGTGTCCCCTGTCCTTATCTTGAGTTCAGTCAGTGGCCACGGGTCTTTTTTAGCAGTTGTCCTCCGGTTAAGAGAACCGAGGAGGCTTTACACAGCTCCGTGTTGTGGTGCGCTGGCAATGCGTTCAGGAACCACTATGAAAAACGGACAGGTGAGTTGTTTAACACTGGAGCAGGTAAACCACCCTAGGAGTGGCACAATAAATTTAAGTGTCCGTACCTTGTCTTTTCAAAGCTTGTGACACGCATAGAGAGGATCGCCACCATCCACTAGACCACAATGAACCACTAAAAACACAAAGCGGGCTATTACACCCAAAAGATGCTGAAGCAACCTGCAGGCAGTACAGCCGTTTTACCTACCTGCACTGAACGCTGCGAATGAACGCCGGGAAACCGGAAGAGCTTGGAACCAGGAAGTGAGAGGGCGAGGGGAGGGAACACAACCGCCTTTTATTCCCTCACCCTCCGTGCTAATAGGCTGAGGCCTGAAATTGAGTGCAATTCTACCTGTGGTAGAATTGAGCACAGCAGGACATCATACTGCCACAATCCACCCCCCCCTTTTTCATCGTCGACCCGACGATGCATTAGAAAAGTGTAGGGGTTAGTGCCAAGGTCTAAAGAAGGCAGACACTGCATTCAGATGGGCTGCCAGGGGCGTCGGATTGGCCCCTTCGTTAGCAGGTCTGGGGAGATGATGGAGATTTGAGTGATGGCCAGCCGTAGATCGGGCTGTCCGCCGTATTGCAGTCTCATTACTCCCCGTGGGATAGACTGCTGGGGGGGCAGAATGAGCGGAGGGTGAGGATACCATCACATCAGCAGTAGGGGACATCGCCTGCTGTGGTGTACGTTGCGACTCAGTCCCTCTGCTTTCCGGGGGAGACGCGGCTGAGGATGCTGGATGGAAAGGGGGCACAAGTACTGTGGCAGCTGCAGGTGGAGCCAAGGCTGGTGCAGTTGGAGCTTCTCTTTCCCCTGGACCAGCTGGTGGGAGAAGAGGTTCCCTAACCAAGGCCAACAGATCATCATCTGATGGTTCGTCTTGCATTTCCAGCTGGCCAGATGGGGTAGGAGGAGAAGCATGATCGCTGTCTGGGGAAGCAATCCCCACGACTGCCTTAAGCAGCGTGCGGTGCACCCGCTTGACCTTGGCAAGGTCATCCAGTGGAGCAATGGCGTACACGGGACCTTCTCCCGGGGGAGCCTGAACCACCCTGTGCACCACTGGATTCCACTTGTCCTGGATCTTACAACGACCTTTCCTGCCAAGGTCTCGCAACAGCACTAACTGACCTTCCACCAGGGGTTCAGACCGGACAGTCTGATCATGGTTCCTTTTCCGGCGCTCAGCTGCGACTTTTAACCTATCTCGAACACTGTCAAAGGCCAGATGCAACCGGGACTGGTGTTCTTGCACCCAGTCGTTTACACTCCCACCAACAGGGGCCTGCACTCTCCCCAACAGGAAATCAACTGGGAGCCTTGCCTCACGGCCAAACATAAGGAAAAAGGGTGACTCCCTAGTCGATTGGTGGGGAGTGGTGTTATAGGCATACAGTACCTGTGGTAGACAAGAATGCCAGTCTCTTTTTCGAGAGGCTGGAAGGGTGCGCAGCATGTCATGCAGCGTGCGGTTGAAACGCTCGCATTGCCCATTCCCGGCGGGATGGTACGGAGTCGTACGGGACTTTTCAATCCCATACAGTTCACATAACTGTCGAATGAGCGCACTTTCGAAGTTCCGACCTTGGTCAGAATGAATTCGTGCTGGAACACCAAACTTAGAGAACCACTCGGTGACTAGGACCTGGGCCACAGTAGAAGCTCTCTGGTCACGAGTGGCGAAGGCAAGGGTGTATTTGCTGAAGACGTCGGTCAGCACAAGGACATTCTCCAGCCCGTTATGGGTTGGTTCAAGCATGGTGTAATCCAAAGCCAAAATTTCGTTCGGCTCCGAGGCTAGCAGATGCCCCATGAAGCTTCGGACCGATGGCCCTGGGTCCTTGGCCACCTGGCACCGCTCACAGGTTTGACACCAACGCTTCACATCGGCAGTCATACCCGGCCAGTAGCAACGCTGCCTTAGCAATTCCAAGGTCCTCTCTACACCTTGGTGGCCATGGTTTTGGTGAACCTCGGTAAGGACCTTCTCCTTTAACACAGCCGGTAACAGCACCTGGAGAACGGCTTCTCCACCATCGGGCCGTGCAACCTTTCTGTAAATCACCCCCGCTTGTTCAGTCAGCCTATCCCACTGTTTGAGAAGCACCACCGCTAGCTGGGACAGCCGCCTGCGTTCGCCCTGGTCGGGATATTGTTGCTGCTGCCAAAACGTCAACACCTCTGAAAGCACGGGATCACCCTGCTGAAGTGCGCCAATGTCAGCAGGAAGGTGCTGAGGCAGAGCTTGGACAGCAGCCTGACAAGCTTCGGGCCCTCGAGTTTGTAGAGCTCGCTTCAAGGGTGGTGGAAGTGACGTACCAGGGAGTACAGTTCCCAGGTTCGCTGCAACAGGGGGGTACAAGCGGGACAGGGCATCTGCATTGGCATTGTTCTTACCAGGGCGGTAGCGAACTTCGAAATCGAAAGCTGCAAGCTGAGCTGCCCAGCGTTGCTCCAGTGCACCAAGTTTAGCTGTGGACAAATAGCTAAGGGGATTATTATCCGTGAAAACCAGACACTTGTGCCCAAGCAAGTACTCACGGAATTTTTCCGCCATTGCCCACTTTAATGCCAGAAACTCTAGCTTCATAGAGCTATAATTAACTGGGTTGCGCTCTGTCGGCCTCAAACCTCGGCTGGCAAATGCTATAGGCCGCACCTTTCCCTCCTGCTCCTGTGAGAGTACCGCTCCCAAGCCTCCATGACTGGCGTCTATCTCCAGGATGAAGGGGAGGGTAAAGTCGGCATAGGCAAGCACGGGGGCATTGGTGAGCTTAAACTTTAAGGCATCAAAGCTCTGCTGATGTTCTGACGTCCACTTGTCCGACACCGGACGTGACCTCTTGGACTTAGAGCACCCCAGTTCTGCCACAAGACTGTGTAGAGGGGCAGCCAACTTGGCGAACCCCTCCACAAAGCGGCGATAGTAGCTTGCAAAACCGAGGAAGGACCGCAACTCCAAGATGGTGGTGGGGGGCTGCCAGTTGGCTACCACCTCCACTTTGCCCGGATCAGTGGAAACACCACTGGCAGAGATGACATGCCCCAAATAACTGACCTCTCGCTGGAAAAAGGAGCACTTTGACAGCTTAGCCTTCAGGCCCTCCTGTTGTAACCGCTGCAGCACCACCTCCAGACGCTCCAGATGTTGTTGAAAGGTAGAGGAGAAAACCACAATGTCATCTAGATATAAAAGCAGGGACTGACATTGCTGGTCTCCGAAAATCCTCTGCATGAGCCGCTGGAAGGTGCTAGGCGCGTTACACAGCCCAAAGGGCATGCGGTTCCACTCGAACAGCCCGAACGGAGTACAAAAAGCTGTCTTGGGTCGGTCGGCCTCCGCAACTGGAACCTGATTATAGCCGCTGGCTAAATCCATAGTGGAGAACCAACGAGCTCCGGTCAACGCGTCAAGTGACTCCTCAATACGAGGAAGAGGGAAGGCATCCTTCCTTGTCCGGCTGTTAAGCTGTCGGTAGTCTACGCACAACCGCAGGCTGCCATCCTTTTTCTTAACCAGCACAATCGGTGAGGCAAAAGGACTGCTGCTTTCGCGGATGACCTGTGCGCCCAGCAGCTGGTTGATATGCTCCTTAACCACTTCGTATTCTGACGGTGGAATACGACGGTAACGCTGGCGGACGGGGGCGTCATCCAAGAGAGGAATTTCGTGGGAAATCAAATCAGTGCAGCCCAAGTCACCATCGTGAGATGAAAAGACAGAGACATGTTTCCGAAGAAGACCTCGCGCTTCTTCTTGTTCGTCGTAAGACAGGGCTGACAAGTCGACCGCCTCCACCTGATCTGGTAGTGGGGGAGCCACGACCTGGGAAACCACAGAGGCCGTATGAGACGAAACCTCCTCTACACCAGGGGGCAAGCTTACCACACGAACCTCACTAAGGACACCTACCACTGTTCGTGGGTACAAAAGCACGTCGGAAGAACCCACGTTCACAATGGGGATGTGTGCAGTACCGTCCTCAACGTGAACCAGTGCCGGGGAGGCCAGCAGGCCAGCAGGAAATCCCTGGTCTGAGGGCTCAAAAAGCGCCACAGTGCCGGAGTACTGTGCAGAACAGGTAGCCAGAACCACCTGCATGGTGCCACCAGGGATGCGGCAAACCTTCCGGCCTCGCACCTTGACCTTACCAGCAGCTTCAGAAAAAGGGCCCGCAGGGGCGTGATGGCACCTCTGCAATGCCTGCACCACAGCCTTTGGTGCTTCTGTAACGATGGGTAAGTCAAATAGGGCGAGACCATGTTGCCCAAGCAGCATCCCGTAGCATTTCCGCAGGATGTTCATCCCCAAAACACCAGGCGCATGAAGGGATTCATCAGCCGACGCAGGGTCCCTGACCACCAATACCCCGCACCGTGGCAACGCCCCGCCACAAAGCTTGACTTCAAGCTCCAGGTAACCGAGGTAGGGTATAGGCAACCCATTAGCCGCTCTGAGGCGTAACCAGTGGCAAGACTGAAGCCTCTCTTGGTCCCAAGACCCAAAGTGTTGCCGGAAGAAGCTCTCCGTAATGGTGGAAACCATAGACCCTGTGTCCACCAGACAAGGAACCACTACTCCCCCCATGATCACATCCATATGTGGACAAGCAGCGACTAGCTTAGCCTCTTCCCCTCCCACAGCAGGTGAGCCGATGTTTACCCCCTCCGAACTTTGACTCCGCAGTTCGGCGGGCGCTAGTTTCCCGAATGCTGAGCTGACTCATAATGCATGCCTGGCTGAGAGGAAGCAGGCGCTGCAGATGTAGGGCGAGGTGGATTATGCCCCGCTCTGCATTCCTTTGCAAAATGGCCAGGTTGGTGGCACCGCCTGCAAAGTAATGGGCCACGGTAAGGAGAAGGATAACGGTGCTGGCTGGTCTGCAGCTGGGCAAGAGTCTCAGTGAGCCTGTTAAGCTGTTCCTGTTGGAGCTTTAACATGTCTTTCACCTCCCGTAGCTCACCAGCCTGGGATGGTTTCTCCACCAGAGGGGCACCCTGCACACCACACTGTAAACCCAGCACCGAGGGAACCGAATGGCTCCGGCCCCGCACACCTCCCGGCGACCCCTCTCTCTCCCATCTAATTGCCTCCGCCCTTACCTCAAGCAGGGAGGCAAACGGCTGCCTGCGTACAAGCTGCTTCAGCTCTCGACGAAGGGAACCGTTGATAACATTCTCAACGAACTGGTCGCGCAACAAAACATCTGTATTTAGCGTATCGCTTGGAGCCTGTTGCTTCACAGAAGCCATCAGATTCATGAGCACCAGGGAGAACTCCTGAAGAGTCTCCCCTTCTTGCTGGCGTCGTGAGAAGAAGGCCTCCTGTAAAGCAACGTACGAGTCAGAACAACCATACAGCTCCCGCAGAGCAGCAATAATTTCAGCTGGGTCACTCCTCTCTGCGCTAGACCGATGCTTGATCTCATCACGAGGCTCTCCCTCCAAGTGGTCGAAAAGAAAAAATGCCTGATCGGATGGGGACAGATGGCGAGCTCTCATGCATGCCTGAGCCTCCTCTATCCACTCCTCTAGCCCTAGACCTGACCTACCCCTGAAGTTTGGACACTTCCTATCTCGGGGTACTAAGATCAGTCTCTCCATGACAGAAGCGCTAGAGGTGGAAGGTCCTGGCGGAGGCTCGGTAAGACTGGGAGGTGCAGCACTAGTACCTGGCGCGGCCGTAGCCCGCTCCCGCTGCAACCTCTCATTCTCAGCCCTCAGCTGAGCCACTAAGTCCCTCAACTCTTCCAGCTCTCCTTCCATTATATTACCGCTCTCGATAACCCCGGGACACTAAACTTACCGCGACGAACAGGAAACCCACTGCTGCTTCGCCTTAAACTCAATGCCTCCACATACACAAATTTCACTCACAGAATGGCAAACCAGGACACAAAAACAAAACAGAACACACGTCTCTACCTTCACAATGTATATCCTGCCAACAATGCCAAGTGTGGCGTTACGAGGGGCTACTATTCTTTTTATGAAGGGCAGAATCTACAAAATTGGAGGACCAACAACGCCACCCTGGGAGTTTCGCCCAGGGAATTCTAAATAACTAAATTTAATAAGAACACACAGGTAAATTATACAAAGGAAATACTAGAGACGTGGTTCACCATTCAACAGGCCATAGACCATTTATTTGTATATAAAAACAGGTTAAAATTGTAACAAAAGGGCCAACAGAAATAACACCAGGTTGTATTAATAGCTGAGGCTTACCGATGGTGAGGGGGGAACAGGGGTGAGGAATCCAAAATTAAAAAGGAACACCCCACTCACACACACGCACAGCAAAAGGTGAGGTGCACAAAAAAACCAAACTCAGGACCACAGCACACGAAGGGAAACCACCACCGGGGATGCCACCACCACCACCGGCTCTCAGCAGCTGCACAACAAAAGAAAAACAGTTAGACACAATAATACACAACTCCTTCAAAAGAAAATATGAAATACTGTTAACACAATGAACAAAAGCCGTTGTAGGTACCAAAGAACTAAAGCAAAAGTAATGAGCAATTTATCCAAATGGTGTAAATGAAATAAAGAAAGGGGTCTCTGGCCAGAGTTACCAACTCAACAAAATAAACCTGAAACAAATATCCAGCTTAATCTCAAAACAAACAAAACAGCCCTATACTAAACTCACTCACTCAATCTCATCCACACTGTTGCAGCAACTGCTACAAACTTCAGTCACAACCACCCACACACGCAGCCCAGACAGGGAGACTACAGCCCGGGTCTGCGGCTCGGGGAAATAAGTCCGGGACCAGGACTAGAACACCCAGCTCCCGCAAGCAATCTGCTCACAGCGGCGTCGGAGTTAGCCGGGAGCGACAGGCAAAGCAAAAAAGGAAACGGAGCACAGCAAATAAAATCCACAGCAAACAAATCACACAAATAAAAAAGGGCATGCGAAGCAGCAGTGTCCCCTGTCCTTATCTTGAGTTCAGTCAGTGGCCACGGGTCTTTTTTAGCAGTTGTCCTCCGGTTAAGAGAACCGAGGAGGCTTTACACAGCTCCGTGTTGTGGTGCGCTGGCAATGCGTTCAGGAACCACTATGAAAAACGGACAGGTGAGTTGTTTAACACTGGAGCAGGTAAACCACCCTAGGAGTGGCACAATAAATTTAAGTGTCCGTACCTTGTCTTTTCAAAGCTTGTGACACGCATAGAGAGGATCGCCACCATCCACTAGACCACAATGAACCACTAAAAACACAAAGCGGGCTATTACACCCAAAAGATGCTGAAGCAACCTGCAGGCAGTACAGCCGTTTTACCTACCTGCACTGAACGCTGCGAATGAACGCCGGGAAACCGGAAGAGCTTGGAACCAGGAAGTGAGAGGGCGAGGGGAGGGAACACAACCGCCTTTTATTCCCTCACCCTCCGTGCTAATAGGCTGAGGCCTGAAATTGAGTGCAATTCTACCTGTGGTAGAATTGAGCACAGCAGGACATCATACTGCCACATACGTTTATAAGAGACGACTGCATGGCGGCCGGTGAACCCTGTCTGTGCCTGGTCCCCCCAATGAGACTTTATAAACACAATTACCGTATTTTCTGGACTATAAGCCGCTACTTTTTTCCTACGTTTTGAACCATGCGGCTTATATAAAGGTGCGGCTATTCTGTGGATTTTTCTTCCACCGCTAGGGGGAGTGCTAACCGGAATTAGAATTCAAAACTAAGACAAAATAAATGCAAAGAAGAATACGCTACTTCTTCTTTAGCTGATAGAAGTAGGTAGAAGCAGATTTCAAACAGATGAATAAATACCGGTTATTTTCTCTCTTTTTCTCTCTTTTAATCAGCAAAGTTGCTGCCGTGTTAAAAGACACTGTTAGTAAAGGATCTATTTAGGTACAAACATGTACATCATTTACAGTTCAAAATCCTTCTGTACATGTAGTATATATCTAATCTAACAACATAAATACCATGTAGTAAATATCTAATCTAACAACATAAACATCTGCGGCTTGCATATCTTTTTTTTTTTTTAAATAGAGCGGATGCGGCTTATATACAGGTGCGGCTTGTATATCTCTTTTTAATAGTTTTTTTTAAAAATAGAGCGGATGCGGTTTATATACAGGTGCGGCTTATAGTCCAGAAAATACGGTACACAAATCTTTCACCGAAGGTTCAGAAAGCTTCTGCCCGTTTCTGCCCAACATTGGTCAATCCAGTCGATGCTACTTCGGCATCGATTACCCAACCGTCTACCGTATTTTCCACACCATAAGGCGCATCGAATTATAAGTCGATAAAATAAATTCAATAAATTTAATTATTCAATAAAACTCTCTTCATATATAAGGCGCACAGAATATACGGTAAGATACCGTACTATAGTGACGGGGGTTGAGTTACGTATCTACCTGATTGAGCTGCACAAAACAACAAGAAAAGAACTGTAAGTCAAACTTTATTAACAAAATAAAAATCGGCTTTCTGAAAACTTTGTTCCCTCCAAAAACAAATGAAGAGGGGAACTTTTACAGTTCATCCCCGAATCTCTCGAATCTTCTTCCGTGTCGGAATAGATTAGATTAGAATTAGAGTGCGGCATCCAATGGTCCCGGCTACGTCTCGTCACAGTCGCCATTATGCGAGTCAGCGTTGCTGCTGTTGTCTTAAACGTCTGTGACGATTCCTGCCGGTTTTAGCGCCGTTACTTCAGCAACACCGACTACAGTACCCACAATCCCCGTGACTATGGTAACAGAAATTACCGTAATGATCGTGTATAAGGCGCACTGCCGGTTTTTGATAAAATGAAAGGCTTTTAGGTGCGCCTTATAGTGCGGAAAATACAGTAATTTACGGGTTAAAGGCAGATGTGGAACTAAGATTCGTTGCAGTTGCTCAGCTGGCCTCTGGGGGCCAATAGCCAAAAGCAATCAGCAATCAGCCTGTACCAAAACACAGCAGCTCTTTTTTTTTTCAACATGTGACACAGGTTATCCCACACAGCTAACTTTGACTGACGTCCAGTGGGCGTGGCCCCGTCGGCTTCCAGAGCAACAAGGCCGTGACCTGCATGAAGGAAAAGAGGCTTCAAAACCGAAGTCATCTCATAATTGGATCAAAATTGTGTTTTTCTCACACACATAACTTTCCCTACTCTGTTTTTACTCAATTCAAAATATACTTTTTGGGATGCTTATTTTTCCACAGGGTGAGTTTTACCCGCTGCTGGACGTCTACAACGCCACATACTGTCAATCTATTGGAGATGGAATTAACACACTTTTTTAAATTAAGGTTGATAAACACGCAGCATCACACTGGGGTGATCTCTTGTCCAAGAGAGTCATAAAAACAGAAAGATCTGACAGTCGAGGCGTTGCATGAGATGATGCTCGAGGCTGCAGTGCGGGAAATTCAATCCCTCACAGTGAGACAAATTGTCCCATTAGCAACGCGCCGTCCTTTCAATTTCTCCGCCTGTTGATTAATAGCTGAAGAGCAGTGTCTGTCACAGCGGGAGTCTAACTTGGCATGTCTTCCTGGCTACTCCTCAGCCAAGGCCCCCTATAATGAGCATGCTTTCCTGGCGCTCAGCGGCAGATTGCTTTGATGCTCCTATTTACCCAGCTTCTGCCGGCTCGCCATACAGACATGCACAAATCCACCCACCCGTCTGAAAATTAGAGCAGCGCATTCGTGGTAATGGAAAAAAAATGAGACGGCGCAATCCTCACAAATGAAAATCAGCTTGGTGGTGTCAGTCACTTTCATATAATGCAGTTAGACGTCCATTTCCAATTTCCATCACCTTCTTGGTTCGAGTCGTGCTCCTACCGCTCGACCAGGCTAATCAAGAGCTTATACTTAGTAGACGGGCGAATACATAGAGCTGCATATTTCATCCCTAAGGATGAAATAAGAGAACAGCAGCAGAAATCAATTGGCTCTGGCCTAGACATCCACTAATGCCTCAGAGTCGGGTCTGAATGCTAATGTTGTTCTAGCTCTTGATCAATGCCCTGTGGAGACGGACGGCCAGCGTTCCCAGCTTCTCCTAAACTCTTTTTACTGCCTTGGTTCTCAAGAATATACTGAATAAAGCTTAAGTGGAATTTTACTTATTTAAAATCTTTTCTTGTTTGTTTTCGTTTATATCTTCTGTGTGTGATTCAAGGGTGTAAATGTTGGAGCCACACTTAACAGACAGTATTTGGTGATGAACTCTTGGCACTTTTGACTGATAATTGAATGAATGAATGAATGAATGAATGAATGAATGAATGAATGAATGAATGAATGAATGAATGAATGAATGAATGAATGAATGAATGAATGAATGAATGAATGAATGAATGAAAGAATGAATGAAGTTTATTCAGTCATGACAACACAACACAATACAAAAACAACACAACACCAAAAAACATCGTGCACAGCATTAACATTTCACACAAAACCAATAATCATGTGTTTAACAATGACTGGAAAGGCATAGGCAGAAGCAAACTGCTTATAAAAGCCTATCCTATAGTACCAACTTTCTTTTTTTGGCTACCGATCTCCAGAAAACCAAAAAGTGAATAGAAAAGCAAAGAAACAACAGAAAAGCAAATAAACAACAAAAGGCAAAGAAACAACAGAAAAGCAAAGAAACATTAACAGATGGTCAATCGCACTTATAAGCTTCAAAAATAGCTTTACAAACCATTTTCTTAAAAACCAAAAGAGAATGACATGTGTTTAAATGTATGTTGGCATCATTCCAGAATTTAACTCCAGTAATGGACACACATCTCCTTTTCATACCTTTTTTTTGCTTTTTGTACAGTAAAATTGCAGACCCCTGTAAGATTATAGTCTCCTGAATTGAAAAGAACCTCTGTATTGAGTCAGGGAGCATTTTTAATTTTGCTCTGAACATAATTTGCATGATTTTATACTAAAACAAATCATAAAATTTCATAACATGAGAATTTAGAAAAAGCGGCTCTGTGTGAGCGTAGTAATCAGCCTTATTGATGATACGTATGGCTCGTTTTTGAAGTTCTATTATTGAATTTAAGGTGGTTTAAAGGTGGATCCCCACAATTCCACACAGTAAGATAAATAGGGAACAATCAATGAGGGGTAGATCAAATGCAAAGGCCTTGGAATTCAGTAAATTTCTGGATTTATTAAGGATTGCGAGTGATTTTGAAATTTTCCCTTTAATGTATTCAATGTGTTGTTTCCATGTTAACTTTTGGTCAATGACAACCCCAAAGAATTTAGTCTCAAAAACCCTTTCAATATCAACATTACAGATTTTTAATTTAATATTACCATCACTTTCATTTTGATTCCCGAAAACCATGAATTTTGTTTTCTTAATATTTAAAGATAATTTATTAACATCAAACCAAGTCTTGAGATTTTCCAGCTCCCTTTCTACACAACACAAAAGTTCCTCTCACGTTGTTCATAAAGTCCAAAGACTTCACAATCAATATTCCTCCGTCCGTCCGTCCGTCCGTCCATCCATCCGTCCATCCATCCATCCATCCATCCGTCCATCCATGAACTTCTGCTTATCTCAGATCAGAGCAGATGGCTCTTCTCGATATAGAGGAGCAGGGATTCTACTCCGAGACTCTCCCAGATGACTGAACCTCCCACCTCCTCTCTCGGGAAGAGTCCATCCACCCTATGGAGACAACCCGTGACTTTCAATCGAAGGCAACCGAGGAATGTGTAAATTAGGTCCTTGCATCAGCATTTAACTGAATGTCAGAGGGATAAATTACAGTCACTACATTTACATTTAGAAAGCAGAGTGCTTCCAAGCGCTGCCTCTTCATCTGGATTTGTGAGATTACAAATCTACCGAGAGGTTTCAAGATCACTTGACAATCTTGAGTGCTCTGCTCACTTAAAGACATATATCCCACTGTGTCCTCTCCTTTCTGGAATTATTATTATACATACAAAAGTGAGAAGTGACGTCAAATAAAATGAGATTTACAACTTCTTGACCTCTCCTTGTGAGTACTTCTACAAATATCATCTGTAACCCTCTGAGTTGTTTACCTGCGTCCTCCACAGCTGGACGTGAGCTCGATGTGCGAGTCGGAGCCCGACTGTGGTGTTTTATACTGTAAATTCAGCAGGCTCTCTATACCATTCTCACCTCTTGCCAACTCTATCAGCTGCGTGGACATTGGGATGCCTTAGTCGTGGTGGAGCGTCTGGATGTGTATCTTCAACGGAGCAGAGTGGACGGTTGCTTTTGGGACACGTTTAAACTGCTCCACAGCATCTTCGGTTTGAACACCTTCATTAACTGAGATGGTCGGGATTCCCAGCAGTCCACATGTCCAGGGGTCCGTTTCACAAAGCAGGTTCAACAAACACTGAGTCTAATCCTGAACTCTTAGTTGATCTACTCTGAGATCGGAAACTCTGAGTTTTCGGTTCCAGAATAGCGGATTTGAGGTAATTTACTCAACTCTAAGTAGTTTCACCGGGAGTTAAGCGCGAGCGTGAGGGAAATAAAAAGCCAGCATCAGTAGATCGCTGATACAAGGATTCACCATGGCAACCGGCGACACAAAAGAGCGACATACATTTTCTTTTTTTTCTTTTTAACTTTATTTATCTTTTCAATTTACAAAATCCCTTTGAGGAAACATTAGTTTGCATCTGAAGATCCACATACTTCACGCCACTGGAGTTAGAAGCGTTAATACGTGCATATGGCGAGTATGAGAGCATATTTTGAAAAAAAAAATGAAATTTTATTGTCAATTAGATCAGGGCCGTCAATTGGGTACGGCAGCTGCCACACCTCGGCTTCAGGGGAGAATGTAAATGTTTTTTTTTTTAAATACATTTATGGAATTACTCTGTATCTATTTGTATTGATGTATTCTATTACTTCATACATATAAAATAACTACAAATGCATATCAGAACAACATGATGGATTTCAGTAGGTATTATCTATCCCAACACTTGTACCCCCCCCTCATATCTTGAAATGTCCCAGCGTCCCTGACGACAGTGGTCGCTATCAATCTCGTTTTTAGTGCGCTCTGCAGATATAATATATGTCCTGCCATTTTCTTTCTTTTTATTTAAATTGATTTATTTTATTATATTTATGTTACTTATGTAATGACTTATGCACTTCATCCACTTTATGTCTCATACTGTATTTGTTTATTTAATTCCTTGATGCCTGACTGTCCACAGTCAATGTTCTGACTGTAATTGGAACTTTTAAATAAAGTTAAAAAAAAGTGCGCTCTGCAGTGTTACTAACTTACAAAAATTAAAATGAAGCAGACAACCACGCAATAAAAAAAAAGAAAGAAGGCAAGTGATGGTTCCAGAATATATTAACGAGGCTGTTAGCCACTGATGGATTAATTATGCAAGTTCATCTCAAAGTAAGATATAAATCCTCTTATACATCTGTTTAAGGGAAATATTTGACTTTTTTTTACTCTCCCTCTCCTTTTTGCATTTGGACTTTAACTGTTTGAAGTTAAACTGGGATGTCCCTGTGATATTGTTGCACTGACATAGTGAATAAAATACGTTGCGTTTGTCAGATACGCCTTTTCTGCTCTCTAACTCTGCCGCTTGCTGTCCGTGGTAAAGAAAACGGATGCGTATTGCGTAAAGACCCATTGGCTGAATTGACGCCACTGAGGGAGGAGACGGAGAGAAACTCCAGGTTCGCTGAAATAAACCTGGTCCCGACCAGGTTAGGTTCAGAGCGTCTGTTACTACGGTAACTGACCGAGAGCTTAAGTTACCTCTCTTTGTGAAACAGGCTAGAGTTACCTCTCTTTCTCTGGTTTGAGTTACCTCCCTTTGTGAAACGGAAAACTCAGAGTTTCCCTCATTTCAGGGTTAACAGACTCAGAGTTCTCACTAAACCTGCTTTGTGAAACGGGCCCCTGTTCTGTCCCCTGTGGGACTTGAGCTTGACCTCTGTAACCTTTATTTTTTTGTGTTGTACAGTTCTTGTCCTCTCTATAGCAGCTTCTTCAGGTCGAATCCCGCGGGGGGGGGGGGGGGGGGGGGCTGTTTGACTTCAGTCCAACTGGACGTGTTGAACATCTTTATTTTGATCTGCTAGTTTGAAGGTGTGTAGATTCAGCTGCTGCACGGTGACAATTGCGGGCAGTTTTTGCAACAAAAGACACCTGATGTGGGAGTCCAAAGTTATTTTAGGGGTTTTCAATTACGAAAGGGACGGGATACCGCGAGAGGTAGACAGTGCTTTCTAGAAATAATCAAATATTCCATCAGTGGTACTGATATTTTAACATGTAAATAACGTGTAAATAATATCCGAGTCAAATTCCCTGTCTTGTTTGACCTGACTTGGCCAATAAACCTGATTCTGAAAAAGAAATAAAATGGTCATCAGATAATGAAGACGACAACAGCTACTGAAGAATCTTACCAGTTGAAACTCAGCATCAGAGGATTTAGAGGTCAAACTCCTCCACGAATAGTATCACTTGTGATAGTTAAGTGACCTATATTTATAAAATCGGGCTCTTTCATCAATCTATAAATCATCTGGGTAAGATCCCAGACATGATTAATCAGCCTGTTCAACCAGGATCGTTTAAGGAAACGTGTCGATGAGAGTGTAAGAATAGCTCCTCACTTCCTGTGTCGGGTCTCATGATGACGTTTTAGATCCCAACCGAAATCAGAAACACGCAGTGAAGGTAGGACGCAATCTGAATACTTTACTGCTCTGGAAATAATTCAGGTAAGTGGTTGATGTGGCTGCAGGGCGACTGTGATGACATCACTCACGATGGAGAGAACGGCACATTAGGTTTTAAGACCGTGACTCCATCTCCAGAGAGACAGGGAAGGCAGTTGGATCTTTTCTTTTTTTTTTTGTCTTAAATCGTTGTTCATCTCGATTTTTTTTCTCCCCCTGACAACTTTGATTGATTGATTGCGGTGAAATCCAGGACTGCTGCGAGCTTTCACCTGTGGATAAAAAAGTGCTCGAAATGAGAATCTGCCGGCTAGATTAATAATCAATTGTTTTCGAGAATATTTCCATTTAAAACATTCGAACCGAGAGTAAAATGACCAGAGTTACATCACAGACGCGTGCGATCCGACGGCCTGAAATGAGACCGGCGTGGCTGACGAGCAGGACTCCACAGCTGTTTTGCAAGAAAATTAATTATAAAAAGGCTCCAATTAAATATGGATAAAAAGTGAAACGAGACGCTTTTGAAGAGTTGGAAAAGTAAGAGTTTCAAATCTAGTGAATAAAAATCTTGGGGAACTTTTCCTGCTCTGTATTTATGGGTCATTGATGCTGGTGGGAAACGTTTGGCGACGGCTACTATCACGATGTGACCCGTCATCCTCTCTGCAGCGTAGCCCACAGTTTTGTAAAACCATCTGGATTTTTTTTTTTAAAAGACTTCAGAAACTTTTTTACATGAAAGTGGCAGTTTTTTTGGTTTTGTTTTGTTTTTTTAACCGAAGGATGTGGTTTTAAAAACAAAAAAAAATGCCTCTCAACGATGAAAAGTAAAAGACTAACACAAAACATATGCATAATCATTAACTATCTTTCCATTCTTGGCAACGATTCTGATGCCAGTTTTAAGTCAGATATAGCGTTCATGTGTAATGTGGATTCTCTGAGTCCTGCAACTGTCCAAATATGGCGACTTCACTAATCCAGCGTCCGATGGAGACGTCATGTTTATCCACAACATGAAGGTTTGTGTGTCATTCCCAGTGATGAATCGTCAGTTCATAGCGCTTGTCCGTCGACCCGGAGCCTTGCTGCTGGGAGAGGAAGTTATTTATCAGGATTAAGTGACTGATTATGAGTTTAGCTTTAATTTAACAACTCATGCGGCAGATTATTTTGCTTCCTTAACATATGTCATATTAATTGCATGGTTACCCTCACCATTTAAGCCTCTATGTATCAAAGCTGTGTGGATTAGTTTGCTGTCACTTCCTGTTTGGAGAAAAACAAACCCATCCATTGCGGTTTAGGGGATGAAGGATCGGCTGCCCTTAAAAAACAATTATATATTAATGAGACGTTGCGCGCAGGCAGAACCCGGCCTACGTGCTGAATTATAACTAAACAAATGAATCAAAGGAAGTAGGTCACAGGCGCGGCTGTGGGTTTTGTTTTAATGTGACCTATAGCACCTTCGCAGTGTACTGCCACACCCGCCGCCAAGGCATCCTAATGAGCGCCCAAATGTCACAGACGACTGAGGAAGCAGCAGCTTCTGAATCCACATTTGGTATGCATCAGAGGTTCCTCTGTCAGTCCGGGGAGGCTTTGCTGTTTCCAAGAAGATTAGGAGGTGGGCGACATGCTCTCTCTTTGTTGGGAACTATCGGCTGCTCGTGGATCATGTTCTGCTCAGATTTGGGATTATTTCTGACGCTTTAACGGACAAAAGTCTTTTCAGTGAAATGCCATTAAAGATAATACACGTGGTGCCAATTAATTGACAACTTCAGTCCCACAAGGTCCTACTTTGCTCTGTCCTGAGCACTTCCTCGGGTCCCGCAGGGAGCGTTTTAGAAACAGACCACTTCCGACTGCTGCCCTCTTCACAGTTGTGAGATTAAAGCAGTAATCTGCTTGTTTAGCAGTGGATTTCTCACCATGTGTTGTCCTTTCTGCTATCAAACAGATACAAGCTTATTTCAAACAAGATGTGCTGTTTGACTTCTGAAATGAACTTCTCCTTGTAGCACTACCATCCAGGACTCGGGTTCCTGATTTTAAGGAGTTGCCACTGGACCAGAGCGTTGATGACTTGGACTAAACTTGAATCAGACTCATAAATCACAGACGAGTCGTCTGATTTTCATTTTATTTATTTTAATATGTCATCATAATTTGGCAGAAGATAAAATCTGCATTAGAATCTATCTTATTTTCATGAAGAAGTGCACGTTCCCACATACGTTTGTGTATTTTTTTGTGCATCATATTTAGGAAGGAACTGGTGCTAAGATGTCGGGAGAAAATGGCCTCTAGGGTTTCTCGTGTAGCGATTTCACCACTAATTGCTCCTGCTGTAAAAGAACCATCGAAGACGCAACGGAGACGACTTCCATACCCAGTCGTCATCCGGTGAGAAATACCGTTCAGAATCAGAAAAAGGTTTATTGCCGGCACTAGCGGAGCGGGCGGGGGGGGCAGGGGGGGCGGCCGCCCCGGGCCCACTGCTCCACGCCGAAGAGGAAAAAAAAAAAGTGTTCTGAATAAAATAAGGAAAGTTGGACTATATAACAATCACGTTGATAAGGATATAGTTGTTTAAAAAATAAAAATGAAAAAAATAGTCCCTTCTCCCCTTGTGTGTCTGCCTGTCATGCACGGGTACGTGCGCGCATGTTGTCTGTTTTTACTTTTAAGCCTGAATTATGGTTCTGCGTTACACCAACGCAGAGCCTACGTCGTAGGGTACGGCGTGGGGTGTGCGTCGCCGCGTACCCTACGACGTAGGCTCTACGTTGGTGTAACGCGGAACCATAAATCAGCCTTTAGCCAGTTGTTGCATCAGAAGTAGCCTTAAAGCAGGAAAGTCATGCTGACTTTCAGCAGGTTGAAATGATTAAAAACTATCTCCGGGCTGCATGGATGAAGCCTCAAACCTCACCTTGCTCTCAATCAAACATCGCCGTTGATGAGAGCAAAGTGATTGAAAGGTTTGCGGCGATGAAGAACTGACTGATCGTTAAATGTGCCCCCCCCTCCTTGGATGTAAATATGTTTTGTTGTGGTTCTCTGCCCACCGCTGGATGAAACCATCATTGGTAAGCTGTCATAATATTAATGCTTTCTGAAAACATTGTCATGACGCTGAATATATGGCCTTTCCTATATTGTTTGTTGCTGTTTGACCGCCGTGTCGCTCGGTCATTGTGTTAAATACATGGCGTTGCACATTGTAAACTGTTGTCTGAATTGTGCTATTCGGCACGTGAAAACTTAGCCTTCAAAATAAAAATATCCCCACGATAAGTCATAATTTTTTCTTTTACTGGCGGAAATGAGCTTCCATAGACATCACTGGATGTCATTTTATTTTTATTTCCAGTTTGATACTTGTATCTTAAAGTCTGCATTAGGCTTATAATTAGGTTTGACATAATGACTGGCAAAATCCATGGTGCTGAAACCTCATTTGATTGTTCTGACCGTGTTGCTGCTGCTGTGGTTGTGTGTCAGAGTTGCTGATCTGCGGAATTTTTTTAGCGATTATGTTTTAACGGGGATGTTTAGGCCACAAGGGCCCATCTAGAATGCTTCGCCCCCCCCTAGGCTGGGACCCCTGCTCCGTCCCTGATTGCCGGGTATGTTACTGGACATACAAGGAATTTGTTTTGGCGTAGTTGGTGCAACAGATATTTCTAAATATGGAGATATAGAGCAGTATAAACAATATAAAACAAGTAATGGGATTAACAGTATATGAGTTACTATAAATATATAAAGTTCAGTTCATATCCGGGGCAGAGTGGCAGAGAGAACTCACTGACCGATAAACCCGACTTATCGGTCAGCACGTTCTAACATACAGTAGTTAAAACCAAACACCCACACCTGTGGAACGAACTCCCAGAATGCATCAGGGCTCCTGAAACTATTAGTTGCTTTAAGTCAAGGTTTGTTATTAATCTTTTTTTTTTTTTACATATTTATTTTTATACTTACCTGACTTTTATTTTCTCTGCACTTTATCTACAGTATATAAGGACCAGCACCTGCAATAAAGCACCTGTAATTTCGTTGTGTATGAACAAGAATCTTGAATCTTGAAAACCTTTTTACTTTACTGCTGCATTTCACTAATCTCCCACAATGCAGTACAACCTTTATTTATTGCATTTCATTTGTTGTTAACTTATGTCTGTCTGTCTTTAATTTTTGCTTTTAAACTCTTTTAACGTATTTTAAAAAAAAAATCTTTTTATGTAAAGGACTTTGAATTGTCTTGTCCATGAAATGTTTTATACAAATAAACTTGCCTTGCCTTGCCTTATTCTTGCCTTGGTAAACATGTTTGGTCTAAATAAAGGACTCAATGTTTGATGTGAGTTGAGGAAAGTTGTTATGGAGCTGAACTGAAACCAGTCATGACAGTGTTGTTAGCGATCCCAGCGGACCACCAGCACGTTGTTAAAGTCTTCAGACGAGCAGAGGAGCCGCACATCTGAGCAGCCGGTCCCATGCGCCCAGCCTTCGCACCACTTTTCTTTTGGGGTTGTGATGTTCTTCCACTGAAATGCAGCTTTTCATCTCGAATCAGACAGGAGAGACCAAAGAGTCTGCAGTCATCTGGCTATAAATATGAAGACGAAACGTCTACTGTACCACATCTAGTCGAGTTATACGCTGCATGTGAGGTTTTGAAACTCGTGTGAAAACAGCTATTCGTAAGATCCATGACGTGTCAAATGTGTAGCAAAAAAATTGCAGATTGCAGATTTTTCTTTGTAATATTCAGATTTTTGCGAGAATCCAGGAGAAATAGGGACGAGACCACTGTCGCTCCTGTGGTCCATGTGAACATTGAGGTTTTGATTCCCATGATGGAAAATCTACCTGACCTAATGCACTCCCTCCTAAAATCCACAATCATCTCCCGTGTCGTCTTTACATTTAAGATGAGATGATGGTTCCCAAATGCAGAGTCATCAGAGTCGTGCATATGAAAGGACTCCAACTGATACTGGAAGTCTTAGGTGGACAGAAACATTTTTTAAAGGTATTGTGACATACTTTTTAACATGCTTTTAACACTATTAAAAGTCTTGGTCAATATCCCTCAAATGTGTCTAAAAAGGTGTAACAAGAAAAACTTCACTCCAGTACTCCATGCCTGGCTTTTTATGACGGTGTTTTTTGCGCAGTGAAAAACGCGTCCTTTTCCCCCTTTCCTGTCAATCATTGCCCCGCTCCTCCTCCCAACCTCCTCCAACCCAACTGCTACACACTTCTGCCGTCTCCACACACACGCGCGCACACCGAACCACAAACACCCACACACACAGCCCAGACAGGGCGACTACAGTCCGGGGATGAAGTCCGTGACCAGAGGACTGGAAGGCAGCACCGTAGCTCCCCGCAAGCAATACGCTAACAGCGGCGTCGGAGAGTTAAGCCGGGAGCGACAGGCGAAGCATGCACGGAAAAGCAGCACGGCGAAGCAGTCCACCGCAAACAATCACAAAAATAAAGGCATGCGAAGCAGCAGTGTCCCCTTATCTTAAGTCCAGTCAGTGGCCGCGGGTCTTTGTCCTCCGACGATGAGAACAGAAGAGGCTCTAAACAGCTCCGTGTTAAGCCTGATTTATGGTCCGCGTTAAATCGACGCACAGCCTACGCCGTAGGGTTCAGCATACGGTGCGCGTCGCCGCGTAACCCTACGCCGTAGGCTCTGCGTCGGTGTAACGCGGAACCATAAATCAGCCTTTATGGTGCGCTGGAGAGGAGAGGAGGCAGGGAGCTGGGTGGAGGGGGCGGTGATTTAGCGGATCTATACGTAACGATCCGCCAGCAAACCAGATGAGCCGTTTTTGCATAATTGTGCGAAAAATCCCAGAAAGCACACAATACACTGAATGTTAAAAGTTCGTTTTTTTTGGGTGTAATTGATGTCAAGACACCCAACAAAACACAAAAAATCAAGAAAAATGTGTTTTTCATGTCACAATCCCTTTAAAGCTTGTAACGACCCAAAGACAGGATAATAAGACATTCTGGACAATTACCGGCTATGAGATTGGAGAAGGCCCTTTTTTATTCCAACATGACTCCAGTGGATGAAATAAGGATTAGTTTTGATGAGTTCTGTCTGGAAGGACTTAACAGAGTAGCGTATCTAATAAAGTAGCTTATTGTAGGCTACTTTTGGCCCTTATGGCTCCGTTAAAACAGTAGTTACTGCCAAGTGGGTTCATGAACTGAGCTAAACTGGGGGTTTGGCATGAGACAGATGTGGCCTGAATTTCATCACGTAGTTCTGACCGTTATGAGGGCCAAACGTGGCCCAAAGGGACCAAAGGAAATGAAGAGTTTCGCCTCGTCCGGTGGATACGTGGCCGAGTTTAAGCTGCCGCACTCACTTTCAGTCAATGCAGTCCGTCAAAGCCAAATGTTGACCACATTTGGGCCGAGCGGGTTAAAATAAGATGTTCCTCTCAACTGAAACAACATAATTTGTGTATTTTTGTTTGGGTCCTTCAGCGCCGTCACACGTAGGAGTTTTCTTTTGGTGTTACTGAACGCCGAGGGCTGGAGGCGGCGCACATCATGTTTAATTAACACAGGAGCTTGTTAAGTCCTTTCAAGCTGAACATGATGAAATCTTATCTCGTCTCACCCTGGTTTTATAAAAAAAAGAACAACCTCCTTCATCCCTCGATGTGCGTTTGCAGTCGTGAACCGTTCTGAGTTCCAAGGCTGGGTTTTGACTCCGAGTCTTTTCTTTCTACATATGCATATTTGTAACGTACAGCACTCTAGTGAATCCCGCCGAGGAACCTTTGGTTGAAAGCCCACAACACCCCCGCAGGCATGTGGGAAGATTCAAACACTGAGCTCAGCAAAGCTGCCAGCGAGAGAGCATTCAAACTCCCGACACAAAAGCAGCCACGTCCTGCCGCTTCTACTGTGATGAACACGATGGCTCCGCATTTTTCAGGACGGCTGGGGACTCTCCATGTTGGGGATTCTCTTTCATCCTAACTTTCTCCCAGACTTTCTGCCGCTGAAAGGTGAATTGTCAGTTTCAGTTTTTACTGGTACGTGATAGGAGAAGACACAAATAGGATGGTAATATGATATCTATTGTGTTTTAACACTGACTTCAAGTCTTTGAAGATTATCCTTATGAATTCAGGGCTGAGCTGACTATGCTTATTGTACTATCAGTCATATTTATTAAATATTATTCATCCACAATGATTGTACCAATCTGTCATTTACGTTTGTTTTGAAAAGCTCACTAGGATGCATTTTTTACATTTTGTCTGAACATTTCTGTACAACCCAGCTACAGAACTGAATGGTACTCATCCAGGGGCCACATCCATGTTAGGGACGTCAGCCCAGGAAAATCAGCGTCCAAGTAAACAGCAGCTTTGCAGGCAGAAACTGAAAACAGTTCGGATGGAGATGACAGTCTGTTTAGAGATATCCGCACGGCCGTGAAAAAGGGACAGAGTGCAAGAAAGCTGTCTTTTCTTTTACAATTTACTAAAGTTAAAATGCACACTGCATAAAACATTTCTAAGTAAGAAAGAAAAACTTGTTTCAAGAAAATTAGAAGACTATTTGAGATTAGAGACTACTTGCAAGCTTTAAGAATTGTAGTCAAGACAAATGTTGTTGCCCCATGGACAAAGATATTTTTGCTCAAAATAAGACAATTTCGACTAGATTTATAAACTATTATGCTTATTTTTAGTGGGGCTGTTTTTGCAGTGAATTGACATTTGAGTGGTTAAGTATTGTACATTATTTTTTACACGTAGTTACATGATGCCAGTAGAAATGGCTGGTAGATTTTAAAAGCCCAGCTCTGAGGAGAAGTCGACCCCAGTTTCCTGGGAAGAAACACGACAGTCTCACTGTGAGCAGAGGAAATGCTTTTACCAACAGAAAAGAACAATTATTGTTAGATTTTAATTTGTTATTATCAATTATTATTAGTTTATGTGCAGTGAAATGGTGAAACTATTTCTTCAACCTCATACTTTAGTTTGTTATATATATATATTATAAATTGCCCGTAGGTGTGAGTGTGAGTGTACATTGTTGTCTGTCCGTACATGTGGTCCTGCGATAGACTGGCGACCTGTCCCCGGTGTACCGCTGCCTCTCGCCTGTAATGAGTTGGTATAGGCCCTCCGAGTCAGGCAGAGCTTCTGAGTGATTCATTATAAAACTACAAATACAAAAAATGTAATAAAACTGCCAAAGCTTGGTTTACACTTCCATGTAATTAAAGAAGTTGGCCTGATCATTTAAAACTTTTTTCCACAGCTATGATGGATGATGTGCTCTCTGAGCACCCTTGTTTTAAAATCCTTTGCAGATTTCTGTGGGTTTGTGGAGATAAAGAAAAATAAAATAAAAATGTGGAATTAATCTGTCACTGTCCAAAAGGAGATTATAAAAGCTAAGCAGCGTGGACATCGGTCCTGATTAGGACGTGTGTGAACTGAAAGTGAACTGAAAGCAGCTGAACTAAAGAGTTTGTGTGTACCGAGAGGTACAGTGAATTTATCATCCGAGGAAAACAGCAGCGCCCAATGCCGCCGCTGATTAAGCTTTCCCAGAGGTCTGCTCGTTCTTTGGCGCTCCAGAGTGCGGTAATAATCCACTTACATGTGGAGTCATGAAAACAATCAATCTTTGCTGAACAAACTGATTCACTCTAAGAACAGAGGACTGGCCAAATTCCTGAGAGAAGGATTCACTAATGAGTCCAAATGCACAAAAGTATGATGTTCTCCGTACTCCTAACAGATTTTATCTAAAACTCACATGAAGAAATTAGATTTAACACATTCGTCACATTCAAATGATGCGACATTTTACCGTCATTTGTATTGATTGTATTGGATTGGTACAGGCTTGAAAAATGTAAGTCGGGATTAATTGAAAACCAGACGTCTACCCAATAAAGGAATAACCATATATCAGAGTTGGGTCCAGCCCTACTTCTGTTATGACCTTATTTGGACTGAGGTTGTTGTTTACATGAGCATGAAACATGTAATAAAAGAGCGGGTTAGCAATTAGCTGGATAATCAGTTGGGTTGCATTGTGTTCATTATGTCTTCAGATAGATATACTAAGGTTTCTTTTTTCCAGACAAAGTTCCGACTTCTTACCTTCAAACTGCACGGGGCATTAGTTACGCGGCCCCGTGCAGTTTGAAGGTAGGAAGTCGGAACTTTGTCTGGAAAAAAGAAATCTTAGTTTACTGTTGGGTTGCAGTTGAAACATACAACAGTAAATGGGGGGGTTTAGCTTTTAATTCAGCCTGGAAAACATAAACGAACAGTAGCGATAACAGTTGGAGGAGTCACCCTCTGTTAGTTTAGATCAGCCTTTCTCAACAGGGGTGTCGCGGCACCCTGGGGTGTCCTCTGACTGCTTTAGGGGTGTCATCAAAAAATGACCTATTCTGACATTTCATATATAAATATATGAATGCATACATATATACATTCTTTTTGCCTATGAATGAATAAATAAGATACCGTATTTTGACGACCATTAGGCGCTGACAAACGTCTTTTTTTTAAATGTGCCGCGCGCCCAATGACGCAATGCGCCCATTGTATCAATGTAAGGCGGATGTAATTGAGGCCACCATGAGAAGTTAAAGGGGGCGCGTGAATCACCCTTGATTTGCGGACGTGTTAGAGACCATCATCATTAGAGACCAGCTGATGAGACCGGCTGGATGGATGAAAGAATGATGATAGAGTGTTTAAGGCAGGTGTATGTGCGGCGACCCGGTGGTTTTTTCCACACATCACCATCGCTGCCGATCTGTGACTCTATGCCGCCCGTCTCACAGACAATGTAAAGAAAGAAGTGAAAAATATGAACGCTGTGCTTGCTGTTATTCCGGGAGGTCTGACGAAGGAATTCCAACCGCTGGACGTCGGTGTGAACCAGCCGTTTACAGTGAAGCCTGAATTATGGTTCCGCGTTAAAACGACGCGTAGCCTATGGCATAGGGTACGCCGTAGGCTACGCGGTGCCCCACACCGTACGTGCGCGTCATATGCATTTACAGCGTTGCAGTGTGGTTTTTAATTATATTTTAATCTGGGGTGTCGTGAGATTTTATTCACTTTTGAAAGGTGTCATGACTGAAAAAAGGTTGAGAAAGGCTGGTTTAGATAACTTTGGGGATTTCAGTGGCTGTTGGGAGGATCTCCAGGGCCCGGTTTTTCAAAAGTAATCCGCTCGGATTTTGGATAATGGATTGGATCAAATCATGAAAATGGGTTTTTCAAAAGACAAAACAGATTACGTAATCGGATTAGATCACGTAATCCAATCCTGGTTTTGATCTGGATCAAACCTTCAGTTTGGGTTTTTCAAAACTTTTTAGTAGGATTGGGATCACTTTGATCCAAAAAATCGGGATTACCGTATTTTCGCGACCATTCGGCGCACCGTGTGGAAAGGCGCACCCTCATTTTTGTGTGTCATTTTTAGATTTAAAACATACATATGGCGCACCGACCCAAAAGGCGCAGTCTACAGAGCAGAGCTGCACACACGCGTGCCGCAAAACACGCCGGCCGGAAAACACACACACCCGCTGCAGAACGCACACACATGCAGAACGCACACACAAGCACACAAGCGCTTATTTAAAAAATAGAGTGGGAGCAAAACCTCTGTTTCTGCATTAAAGAGCTCCGCTAATTCAGCTGCGCCAGTCCGAATTTCCTCGGTGTCAGTCACTTTCTGCACAACAGTAAATAAACTTTTCATACCCCGTTGTGCGGATCCTCCACCGCGTAGAGCCCGTCTCTCCCCAGCGGGGTGGAGCAGCGCGCTTCACAGCGGCTTTAACCGGGAATGTGACCTGTTCGGACTGGCTGGGACCGAAGCCACCCACCTGTATGGGAGCAGGGGCTCCCGGGGAAAGACCAGCGGCATTTCGGCCGGATCTGCCCCGGGGATGGTGCGCTTGGTTACCGGAGATCAAACCGACAGATTTGCCTGAAAATCTCGCAGGGTGAAGTTGATCCGACCTGGGACAGACCCCTGAAATCCTTAAACGTTTTCATCATCTGTTTCGCATTAATCAGCTCAGTGGAGTCTCATTCACGTTGCAACTCACGGGGGTTTCACCCGCCCCCTTCTCTTTTTACCATTCACATGGTGGCCGGCCTTACATTACCGTAATTCAGGTAATAGACACGGCGCACCGTTTCTTAAGGCGCCCGGCACATTTGAAAAAAAGAAAAAAAAAAAAAAGTTGCGCCTTATGGTCGCGAAAATACGGTAAACTGATCCCATCAGAAGGGTGGATTCAGCGTAGATTTCAGGCCCAAAATGTAATGAAACTTTAAAATTGTATCAAATAACACTATATTTGGATCATGCAGTATAGCCTACAAGATATCCTATTTATTCATAAGGTTTTAATTTGATTTGTTCATCCGTCAGGCTACAGTGATTAGGTAGGTTATAACGTATTCAGCCTTTCAGTATAGGCCTACAGCAAAGTAGAAAGAGTTTGGCCTCATAAAATAATCCCCCAAACAGCTGTCAATATTGACCACAAATAATATATATCATTCTGTCACTAATTATAATATTATAATTCATCACAATCAAAAATATTTTTGTTTTGTTTTTAGATGATTTTTTAGTGATGCATGCAATGATAAAACAGAATAACAAAGCAATGGCAATGGCATCACTGGTTTTTGAAATCCAAAACAAATCCAAATCAGAAATAGTGTCTAACTATTGCGTCCCTTGTTGCACGTCCTGTTTGCTCGTTCTGGCAGAATGCAGGAGGTTGGTCAGGGTCTCCAAGGGGCTCAGGTGCATCATTGTCAGCACAGACAGGGACATTGCGCTTGGTAGCGATGTTGTGCAGGACAATACAGGCAAGGGTTATGTTGCATGCTTTCTGTGGTTCTGCTCTCAGGTAGTTAAGGCATGCAAAGCGCCTCTTAAGAACTCCATTTAAACGCTCGATTGCACATCTTGCTCTGCAATGAGCGGTGTTGAAGCGTGCCTGCGCCGGTGTATTTGCTGTCAGAAAAGGGGTCATCAGCCATGGTAGGAGTGGGTAGGCACTGTCTCCTAATATTATGCCATCCGGTCGGTTGGTTTGGAGGTCTCTATATAGAGCACTCTCCCTCAGGATGCGTGCATCAGGGACAGACCCAGGCCACTTGACAACGCAGTTGGTGATGATGAGGTCAGCATCACACACAAGTTGGACATTGATGCTGTGCCTCCCCTTCTGTTTACGAACTCCCATTCATTCTCACGAGGTGCTTGTATATGCACATGTGTGCAGTCAATTGCTCCAATAGTATTGGGCATAATCCCCAAATGAAAAAAGCTGCGCTTGGCCTGGGCAATCTGGTTGTCCTTTGGAAAAGAAATTCATTGACCAGGCTGGCCAGTGCGATTGACACATCTTTCACCACATCACACACAGCTGATTTCGCCATTCCCATATAGTCACCAACAACTTGGTAGAACGTCCCACATGCATACAATCGGAGAGCAATGAGGATCTGGTCTTCCACACACAGACCGTGACTCCTTTGGGGTCTGTGTTGTAGTTTTGGCCTGAGAAGATTCACAAGGTACCGTATTTTCGCGACCATATGGCGCACTGTGTGGAAAGGCACACCCTCAGTTTTGTGTGTCATTTTTGGTTTTAAAACACACATATGGCGCACCGACCCAAAAGGCGCCGTCTACGGAGACGGAGCTGCACACACACGCGTTGCAAAACACACGCGCTAAAAATACAGCAGAAGCAAAACTTAGTTTGATATTTTATTTCACTTTTCACATCAATCAAACCCTTCAAAGGTTCATATTCTGTTTCTGCATTAAAGAATTTAAAAAAACCACCGGGTTGCTGCACAAACCTGTCTCAGCCACTGATCATCTCCTCATCCATCCAGCCCTTTTCATTTCACTCTGGCTGGAAAAGTGTCTTTAGGGAACGCTTTTCTTTTAAAAATCCCGACCGCGGCGGTCCCGGGTCCCGCTCCCCGTTTGCTCCCTCGCGCTGGACCGGGTCCCGGGTCCCAGTCCGCCCCCCCCCCCCGCGCTGGTCCCGCGGCGGACCGGGTCCCGGTCCGCCCCCCCGCGCTGGTCCCGCGGCGGTCCCGGGTCCCGCGTCCCGGGACCCTCGCGCTGGACCCGCTCACACACACGCGCTGTCGGGGAGCCGGTACCGGGGTTTGTATCCGACAGGAGCTCCGTTAATTCAGCTGCGCCGGTCCGAATTTCCAGACCTGTCTCAGCTTCTTGATCATCATCCCTTCATCCAGCCCCCTCTTTTCATTCACCCTTATAATGACTCCGGCTGGAAACGTCTTATGCAAAGTTTTTCTTTTAAAAATCACCATAAGTTTCTGTCCATCAGCTGCGCCAGTCCAGCACCACATAGGCTACATGAGAATCTGTGTGTCGCGCCGCGAATACACACACGCGCATGTCGGGATCCGGTACCGGGTTTGTAACCGACAGATTTGGCTGCAAATCTCGGAGAGTGAAGCTGATCTGACCTGAGACAGACCCCAGAAATCTCTGCTCTTAAAGCGGCCAGGAACCAGGTCATCGGACCCGCTTGGGGAACCAGGAAGTCGGCTGCAGCAGCGCGCATCACCGCGCTGCTGCATCGGTTCCCGACATGCAAAACACTCACACACAAGTGTGCTTATTTAAATAGAGCGGAGCAAAACTTAGTTTGATTGTATTTTATTTCACTTTACACATCAAGCAAATCCTTAAAAGTCTTCATCATCTGTTTCGCATTAAACAGCTCAGTGGATGGTCTCATTCAGCTTCACCCGCCCCCTTCTCTTTTTACCTTCTCATGGTGGCCGACCTGACATTACCGTAATTCAGGTAATAGACACGGCGCACCATTTCTTAAGGTGCCCGGCACATTTAAAAAAAAAAAAAAAAAAAAAAGTTGCGCCTTATGGTCGCGAAAATACGGTACTCAATATCAGCCTTCCCAAAGCGAAACCGGGCATACAGCTCCTCAGTGGTGTATTGCTCCAGTGGTTTGGTACGCTCAACATACACTCTTTGATGGTATCCTCTCCTGGCAAAGTGGTGGTGGCTGTGGACAACACCTGCCATTTCACTGTCTCTCTGTGACCCTCTCTGTGAATCCTCTGAGAAAGGCTGATTTAAATGGCTGTGTAATTGGTCTTTTCAAACACACCTGTTATAACTGATTAGTTTCGGCTTGTGTTCAATTGAGGCAATCAGACCCAAGGCCTATAAATGATGAGCAATTCACTATAGTAAAGCAATGGAACCATGGACTCAAGAAGCTGTAATTTCACTGCTGCCGAAACCAACGCACTACTAGAGGGTGTTAGGTGCCATTATGACACAATAGTGGGAAGTTTTAATTCTGGTAAGGGTGGAGATACCAACAAAAAGAAAAATGATGTTTGGATTTTAATCACAGAAAATGTGAATGCCACAGGGTCTGGCCAGAAGAGGACCACAGACCAAATAAAACTTCGATGGAAGGGCCAGGGCAACAAAGGACCATGCTGAAGCCAAAAACCCACAAACAGGCAACAAGCCCTTTAAGAGGGGAGATTTCACAGATGTGGTCCTCGACATCATTGGAGGTGAGAAGTCGCAAGCTCTGCATGGGATTCAAGGTGTTGTAGGGGATGGCGAGCCCGGGATTGAGGAGGAGAGTCAGCCAGTTCCTCCTGAGGCTGATCCAGAGAGTACTTTTTTTTTTAATCTCACCTCTGTTACTGAGGAAGAAGCTGGATCCTCACTGGTAGAGCCAGCAGTAGTTGCCACAGGATCTCAGAGGAAAGGCTTGAAGCGCCCTTCATCAAACAAAGATGATGATTACAAGGCACTTCTGCAAAAAGAGACTGAAAGGGCAGAAGTACAGATTCGTCTGGCAGAGGAACAACTGACTCTCACCAAACTAAATCAAACCAAGGCCAGACTTGAGATCCGCCTCCTAAAGGCCAAGCTCAGACAAGCTGGTCTCTCCACATCAGATGAAGAACTCTGAAATTATTGTATTTGATATTAAGCCTTTTTATTGAATTCAATACATCTGTATTTGAAACTTGTTCAAAATATCCTCAATGTACAGTGTTTGTGAGTAATGTTTTTATTTATTTGTTGTAGGTCTCAGATGAGCGGACTGCCAGAAGAGGGTGTTTTTTTGTGTGTGTGTGTGTTTTCGTTTCAAATACAAATAAACTTTATTGACCCCACACTGGCTATTCTACTTGTTGCTCTTTACATATCTATAGTTCTACATTGTGTTTCCTACCCTATTTGAGCGCTGGTTATCCAGATTTGGTGATCCTGAAAAGTTTCTATCCGGATCAGATTGATCCAATCTGATGTTGCTTTGAAAAACCGTCTCAAAAGTAAGCTGGATTACGTGATCCTGGATAGCAAAAAAAAGGGTTACTAAATCCGGATCAATTTGATCCGGATTAAACCTTTTGAAAAACCGGGCCCAGGTGAAACAATCTCTGGCATGTTTACGTCAGCTAAGGAAGTCAGCTAAGCCGGAGCTCACCAAGCATTGACCTGAGGCATCAGAACCAGACAGAATATCAAACAGACACCGTGGGCTTGTAATACATATTGATATTACATCCAAGTTCACAGAGACTAACACACACGTTGCTATACATGAAGAGCAATCACACGAACTTTGTTCAAACTCTCACCCAGGTCCTCAGAGTTGCAAACAGAAGTAAGATCACACAACAAACCCCCTCCCCCAGCATAATCAGAAAGCATCAAACTAAAAACATCCATGGGGGCCAAACAGAGGGAACAGCGTTCGTTTGTTCAAGTTTGAGGTGGAGCTGAAAAGATGGGAACAAAAGGAAATCTAACTTGAGTGATCTTTG
This sequence comes from Cololabis saira, assembly GCF_033807715.1. Lineage (NCBI taxonomy): Eukaryota > Metazoa > Chordata > Actinopteri > Beloniformes > Belonidae > Cololabis > Cololabis saira. The sequence continues at coordinate 20,206,468 of NC_084605.1, read as the reverse complement.
TATTTCCTTCAGTCTGGCCTAAGATCTTGATCTTCTTGGAGCCTCATAGATCTGCTCCAGAACAGAATAAAGAGTGTACTGAAGATGTCTCCTTCAGTAGTACCTCCAGCTGGCCGTCCTCACCGTCCACCTCCACCTCCGTTTAGCCCAGAGATCAGAGGGACGGAGCTGCTTCGATGGAGCAACAAGCCCAGCAGGAAGTGGTGATCATGACGCCGTCACTCAAATGCAACCATACCTGTCTAAGAAAGGGACATGTGGTCTGTTCAGCTCTATTGTGCTTTAGTAAGCACCCCTGAGGTTTATGACATTTACCGTATTTTCCGGACTATAAATCGCTCCGGATTACAAGTCGCACCAGCCATAAAATGCATAATAAAGAAGGAAAAAACATATATAAGTTGCACTGGAGTATAAGTCACATTTTTGGGGGGGATTTATTTTATAAACACCAAGAACAGACATGTCATCTTGAAAGGCAATTTAAAATAAAAATAGAATAGAGGCAACAACAGGCTGAATAATTGTACGGTATGCTTACGTTAGATGACACAACTGAGAACGCGTCTGGTATGTTAATATAACATATTAAGAATTATTCAGATAACTATAGCATAAATAACATGCTAAGAAGTTTACCAAACCATCCATGTCACTCCAAATAACTAAAATCCAATTAAATCTTCATCCTCGGTGTCACTTTTAAACAACTCTGCTAACTCCAGAGGTAGAAGATGCGGTACTTCCTCTTCTACGTTGCTTATGTCAGACTCATCGTTGCGGTTTAGCGTGAAAATAACTAATAAATGTGAAATGATAAACCGGTAGTAATGTGTTAATAATTTCACACATAAGTCGCTCCAGAGTACAAGTCGCACCCCCAGCCAAACTATGAAAAAAACCGCAACTTATAGGCGGAAGATACGGTACCTGAATAACATTTTCCGTTGCACGTGGCTTCTCCAGGATGTTTTATTTATACACGTCCAGCCTTCCCACCAGAAAAGCTCTGCGACCAGGGTGTTGTCCGGGGAAAACAGAAAACAACCATCAGTCTCTCAGTGGCCACAGGTGCAAATGTAAAAGGAAGAACTCAGCGCCGTTGATGATGTTTGATTGAAGGCCTTTAAACCGCTCCTGTTGGAGAAATAGATGGAAAGAGAAAAAAAAAGGATCTGTTATGTCAAAGTCCACACGGGTAGACGCTGTCAGATACTCGTGTGATGGCGACGGTTTTGTGTTGCAGGTGCGGAGGAATAATTACACTTCCATGAATTACTCATCTCATTTGCTGAGAAAAAGGCTCTGGTGGGATTGAGTCTGTCTAAACGTAAAGTAAGATCTGATAAAAGTGGCGTAGATCATTACCTTTTTCATAGCGACTTTAGGCTCTGCTTAGGCTTTCATGGAAATGAAATGTCATTATAAAAGAGGATATTACAGGAAAGTTAAAGTATCTGTTCATGAGATAATGCTCATTGCTTAATCTTGACTTGACCTAGACTGATGAGAATGTAAGAGATGCTTGCATCCATTATTTAACTATAAAAGACCCGATGGACTGAGGCCAAAACGTTTAGTTCCTTAGATGACAAGGTTAAAAGACGTAGACGGTATAAAAATAACTGAACAAACCCTCGGTGATGTCACTCATGGGAACACCCCCATAGTTTGGCTTTTTTTTTTTTTCATTTTTTAATTGTATTCATTTTTTTGTTACTGCATCTCTGACTTAAGATGCTTTATTTCAGTTTTTTTTTCTTCCTTTTTGAAAGGGAGAATGTGGTGGTGATGCTGGGGAAGTCTGTTTGCCCTCATTGCTTGTGGCTTATCAACCAGACTGGGGTCAAACACACTTTGACAACCACTTTCTCCAAGAAAACACGGGAGGTAAACAAGGTGCAACCTCAAACGAACAAGTTGTTTGTTTGAAAATGGGCCGAGGGACGAGGCAGCGATGCCGGCCGTTTGTGCGGACAATGAATAGATCAGAGCGCAGTTAATGAAAAGTAATGGAAACGTAATCGTCTTCTCAAAGGGTGGAATGGGATGTCGGGTCTTCAGTGTATCCTCCTCCCCCCAGGAGATTCACTTCCTCTCCGTGACGTCAGCCCATCCCTCCTTCTCAACCGAGTCCCACAGCGAGGGGTAGCGCTGTCTGTTTTTCTTTTCAACCTATACCTAAACCCAAATCTCATCTTAAACCCTGTAAATTGTTTACCCACAGCCTCCACAGGTTAACTCCCATGATGTACCTGTCACGGTGTGGTTGTTGAGGACCCAAATGCAGGAGAGCAGGAGGCAGAGGTTGGCAAAAAGGCAGGATTTATTGAACAAAACAAAACCAAAAACGCTGCTTATCTCTCCTCTTTCCTATCCTTTTAACCCCAGGGTTTTTCTTCCCACGGTCACCCGGTGCTCGCTCAGGACGGGGGATTGTATCAAAGAAGAAGTCGCGATGCAATCTATTGGTTTACTTAGCCATGCAATTCATTTTTGAATTGGCTCGGTATTAACCGGTCTAATTTGAAATGAGCTGAATTGTATTCTTGAAATTCACTGATTTTACATTGTTAATGGTTTTGCATCTACAGTATATAGGACCTTTACAACATCCAAGATGGTTGTTGTTCTTCGATATACTTACGTTTATTTGGTTGATTTTGAAATGTTTCAAAGTGTAAAGTCTCACAGCTTGCAGCTTTATCTGTTGGCACTGAGGCGACCCCTTGCATCCTCGTCTCGTCTCAGACTGCTGTGAACCATCTCCTCAGTGCTGTGAAGGTGTGCAGCTCATTCTCTGTCCACCTGCCCCTGAAACCCAGTCCAGGTTTCATGATAATACTTTGGCCGCGCACTAACCAGACCATCGGAAAGGATAACACACTCCTGGAATGATTGTATGAGACGATACACCTGCAGAGTTCACCCCACCTGCACCGACTACAGCGGTGCATGTGATTGAGCAAGTTAATACAATATTTGTCTGAGATACTGACAGGAGAACAGTACAAGATCAAGACTGTGCAGGTGTGACAGCAAGAATAACTTACTATCATGTTGAGTGTGTTTGCAGAGACTGAAGTTGTTTGTGATAAACTTGTCACCTCTGCGATTCTCCGCCGTTCAGATAAAAGCGCGTTGTTCTGCTCATTGTAGAGGCAGCAGTTTATCTTCAGCCTTAAGCCGGCGTAACACGGTCCAAATCCTCAGAAAGGAGCTGTCATACCACAAGGGCACATCCACAGAATGATAAATGATGCAGATGAATGAGTTTTCAAGTTTAGCTTCGCAGATTGTCCATACATAATGAATTTGCGTGACAAGTTCAACGCTTTCCACATATTTATTCAATTTTGTCTCATCTTCTTTCTCCTTTCCTCTTCAATGACATTAACAACATGAAAAGGGTGATGAAATGAATGGAAAGGAATTGCTGTAAGATGGCATGGACACGATTCACGGTTTTAGGAGAGATTTTAACTCCCTAAGCGTAATGTTTTCTTGCTCTCTGTCAGTTGCTATCACACCTCCACACAAAAGTGTTCATGTTTCCTCACGAATAAGTCTGGAAAACTTGATGACTTGTGCACCGATCATGCCTGAAGCACTGGCCACCATGCCATCGAACTGTGACAACTTGATCAATTATGCCAGCACTTGAGGGATGCTCCCCTCATGGCCACTGACAGTCCTCCTGATCAGCAGGTGTCGCTAATGAAAAAATGATGCCGCTACAACACAGCAAAACAACTAGTTTCTAATGATTCAAAAGTGGCACTTCAAATGAGCGCGTTTGGATGGATTTAATGAGAATGGATGTAGAGCAATGTCAATCAGCGTCAAAGGTTAGCATAAGCTAAGTAAGGCCATGTAGAATGGCTAACTGTGATTGACAGAGTGGGCTTGTCCAAGACAGTTTCCCAGACCTGCATATTCCACACTTCTGCAGTACAAGGAAAACGTTTCTTCCAAAGCACTCCTCAGGGAACCTGTGGAGGAGGCCACGGGAGGTTTTATCCAGTTTTTCTTATTTATTATATGGAAACATGCTTATACTAAAAATATGCAAATACACCATTTCTATTTAAATTTAATCTTTGCATTTTTGGAACATTTTCACTATTGTAGTGTGTCCGGCCTATTGAGAGTCAGGGATCAAAACATCAAGGCCTCTACTTCAGATTACCATCTAATTTACGTAGCACCGGGCGCTTTTAGTGCCTCCTGCTGGTTTACCTGGACAAACCCCCACAGAAAAAAGGCCTGACCACCAAGCACGCACCTGTGAGCCTTTCCTCTTAGGCTTTGCTCCGGGAAGAAACTCATGCATTCCTAATGTAAGTCAGGTCTCTGGATACCGACTTAACTCGGTGGTTCTTGAATTACAATTTCTACGGTGGAGCAATTTATCTTGGTAGACCTTACCAGGGGTCAAACGGTCCCCTCACAACATAGCCCCTGGAATCCCTGGAGCACTCAAACTCTTCCATAATGATACGGTGAGGCGGGTTTCCGTTGGCTGGCGTCCTTTCAGCTGCTGTCTTTATTACAGTTTTGGACCCAGTAGGATCCACTGACTTAAGCTAACGCTTCATATCACTTGATGGAAGCAATGCACCACTTTTGCTGTCTGCCAGTTGCTAACAATTAAAGAGAAGAAAAGAGCCGAAGATGATTTTAAGAGGCCTAAAAAATGTAATTTACACCCTTCAGGATATCCAATCAGCTCCACCCCCACCAGTGTTTAGGGTTAAAAAGCCTAACCCAATAAATGTACTTGTTCCTGGTAATGGAGATGGATGCAAATAGTTGGAAGACCTAAAAGCGTTTAGTGATTCTCGAAAAATAAGCAGAATTGAGTAGATTGACAGGCAATGTCATGGTGAATAGAAAGCTCAACGAAATATCTAGAACTGTCAATTTAATAGTCAGAGTTTCAGCCCTCACCTATATGATGAACTTTAAGTAGTGATATAAAAATCAAGCCATGAATACCAGGGACAAACATCAGTTACCTTTAAAAGGTGGTAGGACACACCTTCAGCAAAAAGATAAGAAGTTTAGTCTTCTGGGAGACTAAAGTTGGTGCTCAGGGCCAGTCGATGGTTGGATTGTCTGGATACAAAGCTGTCCAGAAGCATTGTGGTGGAGGTGTTTCAGACATGAAGGAGGCCACGGGACATATCCAGGACACATGGAGTTATTAGATATTTTGACTGAGTTATGTGCATCGGATGGATGGATTAATCAAAATATTTTCTTGAGGTCTTTATGATGATTATCGGCATCAGATATTGCCTCCACACTGAGGAAGATCTTCTCCCTAAACCTATACTTGATTTTCAATTGTTGTCGCTGAGCCTGCAACTTTGTCATGATGCAAAACTGAAGACATCAAATAAAGATGTATAAGTATGGATCTCATAAAAACTGAAAAATGAGGTGGCACAGCTAACGTTATATATTTAACATTAGTTGTGATAAATCTTGTGAAGGAAAACACATCAACGAGTGATGCAATAATAAATGGTATTTCAGAGGGAGTAATAACTTTGGGAATGCCGTTTCCAATCTATGTTACATTTTATAATCTCCTATTCAAAGTCTACAGATGGAATAAATATATTCTTGATGTGAAGAGTTTCAAAAAAACGTCAGGAGTCTCTGTGTTGAATTTCAAGAGCAGAGCAGTCACGAGGACTCAGTTCATGCTCATCTTGCCTTATTCATAAAGCCTCTGACACCAGTCAAAAACTTGGAGAAATGAGAAATGATGGCAAAGATAGTTGTGGGTAAAAAAGCTGGATGACAGATGAAAGAATGACCCATTTTCCAGCCTAACCTCCTTGAGTCAGAATACCCTGATTGTGTCTCTCTATTTCGAGCACAATGTGGTCCGATTTCATTCCCACCACTTCTCTCATTGTGCATGATGACTGAGGGGATAATGAAGAAGGAGACACCTGCAATCAGGGATGGCCTCAAGGACAGGAAATTAATTTATGTCGGGATTTATTCCTCTCATCTGTGCTTTAAGCCACTGAAAAATTGAGGACTTTTACCTGAGTTAACCTGCAACTGCTGATAACACTGGCAAGAAATGTGTTATTCGATTAGTTAGAGTTTAATATGCTAAATAAATCCTTACATAAAGTGTATCCTCCTCCTACAACTACTGCTGTGAAATGTTGATCGTATGAAAGAACATTTTTTTAGAAATAAAATGTTTATTTATGATCTAATTAGTGTGTGGTGGGGGGGTGGGGCAGTGGCTCAGGGAACAGTGGAGCAACTAATTATCACAGCTGCAGCAGATCACTTATTGTTCTCTCTCTCTGTCTCTCTCTCTGTCTCTCTCTCTCTTTCTCTCTCTCTCTCTCAAACAATAGCATGGAGAGACTCAAGGGAACCACGATCTGTAACTGCTAGCCTATTGAATGCAATATCTGGCTGCAACTAATGCTACTTAATGCTAAGCATCAATAAACTTGACTTCTAAGCTGTGGAGAGCAAAGAGAGGATAATCACTTTTATTTTAGATAATACATGTCATTGTGTTTTTAATTGTAGGCCTACTAAGAGGTTCAGGGCTTCACTGATGATGGACAGCTGCTAGTCAGGACTAATCGTACGTTACACAGATATGATAGAAGTGTCCACAGTGTCTGTTTGACGTTGAATGGGCTGACATTAAGTGTTGCAGAGCTGAAACCCCAGCAGGAGTATTGCTTCTGTCAAACATAGAGAACTCTCAACTTTCAACATTTCAACCCAAACGTCATTCAATTGCGTAGCTATGTAGCAAGTGTCAGCCAATGATGTTGAAATGAAAAACGAAGGAATTTGATTGGTTGTTTATGTTATGATGAAGGTGTGTCCGAAGCACCACCCACTGAGCATTAATGCAGTGAATGTATTATAACTAGTGGACAGCAGGTGGACTGCCTCTAGCTTATTGGCTTTTACCTTTCACAACTCCTTTTGAATAGATCACACAAGCTCTGCCTCAGACCATTGTAGGACCCTTTCAAGTTAACTAACCTGATCATTATCAAAGGGAACCTCAGTCACCCGGGCAGCAAACCATGGACCACCGTGACGGGGCTTCCATCAAAGGTTAGCATAAGCTAAGCCAGGCAAGATAAAAACCTAGCTTCTGGTAACTGAGCTAGTGGATGTGCTCGAGTCGGCTTCCGGACCTGCTTCTTTGCCAATGTTTGGATGAACCAGCGTTGCTTGGGATCAGTTCCTACTAAAACGTTTAGTAATCCAAAGAATAGGATCCTTGCAGAGGGTTTCTCCACGTCTTCCTGAAGAGTTCATCTGAAAGGGTCTAGAAGGGTGCAGCCTACAGCAGTTCAGGCTCTGGAGTTGCGTTTATTAAATCAGGGTTAAAGCAGCACAACGTAACTTTCAGCTTTTCTGAGTTTGGCGGCATCTTTTGGACAAAAGCGGTAGTGCTTTACCAGAAAGAACACTACGTTTCCCATGAGCACCAGCGCGTACTGCCGGAAAACTCCTGTCCCGTCGCGTGCATTTGTTTTGAGAGAAGACGGGACGCTTTTCTGTTTCACCAAGTGAACAGACGGAACGCAAAAAAAAGAAGTTAAACTGCTGGAAAGGAACTGGAATTTACCGGGATACCTTAAACAAGGAAGCCAGGGAGCGGTATATGGAGAAAATAATGATTATAAACGGTCTGGATCCATATGAAATCCCTACTAAAGAATGGAGCTCCTCGTCGGAGCGGCACTCTTTAGAAGGATTTACTGCCGCAGTTCTGTACAACCCACGTCTTAGGCTACCTTGTTTAGGAGTGTTTGGCAGCTGCTTTGGTAAATGTTTGACTCGCCATGTGTTTCAATAAATTAGTATAATAGTACAACATACAGTACATGTTTTGTATTACTCTTACTTTTCTTTTCTTTTTTTTGACTGCTTTGAAGAGGCTCCGAGGCGTGAGCAATATTTATTTTTCCTCGTGAGATAATTTTTTTCCTCTGCAGCTACAAATCAAATAGTTAATATTTTTTCCTCAACAAAATTAATCGCACCGCAGAGAGCTGGCCAGCAACTGCGTTTAGCTGGAGAAGTGGGGAATAAAACCCGTGTTTTGATCCGACGCCCGTCTGTGTGCGTGTTTTGTTTGTTTACTGAGGAACGTTATGTTTGGTCGGACTCGTTACAGCCGCGATCCAACCGAGCCGACGACTCTTTTAATTTGTTATCTCAGATAGTTGGCCGGCCTCCGTGGTTCTGCCTCCGAGCAGGAAAGTGGTGAAAAGTTAAACCATTAGCGATCTTTCCCCCTTGTCTGTTGTGTGGAGCTGCTGCAGCCACAACGCAGCAACGGGTTACCAGCTTCTGCGGAGCTGCGCTCCAAGCCCCGCCCATTTTCGTCTCGACTACGAATCGGGAAGGAGGGGGAAGTGACGTGTGCCGTAAAGCAGTCAAAGCCGTAAAAATGTGTAGTTTTTTAGTGTGGCAGGGTTCCTACCATGCTCCTCAAAGTTACATAATGCCAGTGAAGGTGATACAGACCCCCCCAGACCATGACAGAGGTTCATTAAACCTGTTGTAAGTTGATGTACCATCACAATGACTCTGGAAATATGATATTAAGGTGGAAAAGTTACGTAGTGTCGCTTTAAGTACAGCCCTCTTGGTCTGTTTTATCGAAGCTAGACAACACAAGGTTAAAAAAAAAAGTACTACATGTGGACCATTTATTTAACTGGATGCCCTAAATTTGCTTTACTGTCATTCTGTAACATTAAAACAAAAAAAATGTGCATTTAAAAAAACACCCCCATGAAAGTTGTTCACTCATTCTTCACTCATTCATCCCAGTTAACCCGACTGAGCTGCTCTTCTTCATCTTGTAACGGATGGATTCCAGACTTTTCTTTAAAAGGCTTTCTGCACCGTGGTGCACTGCTCAAGTCCTGAATATTAATATCCATCTACAAGCAGAGGGTGTTTGTTGGCGCTGTCCTCCTCTCGCTGCACCTGCAGCCAGCCTTAGCTCCTGTATTTACCTTTCCGCCTGATGTGCGTGTGTTTACTGAACTACTCTGCCTGTCTTGAGGAGCGCAGAAACATGGCTGCTTTGCTGCTAATTGTTATAATCACAATTAAAGCAAATGGGGCCGGCTTTGATGAAACGACGTTGTGGGCGTGACCGACCACACTGCGTTTGATAGCTTTTGAAATCAGTGTATAATTACTCATTAAGCTGAATAATTAGGACATAATTAAGTGTCAGCAATTTAAATGTCAAAAATGAAGGGCAGGGAAGGAAATCATTTTATTTTTCATAAGTGTGGTTAAGTGACGGTTAAATGCGGTGGTGAGTTTCAAACTGATCTTCGTGGATTTATGTTCGAACACTTGTTGTCCAGCTCTGATGTGGACAGCCGAGGCAACGCTGCCCCCTTCAGGTGACATCTCTGCCAGCCATCTGCAGGCAGCAGAGGAGACATCTGAACTCCATCACCTGCTTTTGAGGGATCAGCTCTTTTGCTGTCTGTTTTAAAAAGAGAGGTACAAAAAAAGGTACATAGAGAAAGAGCAACTCTTCTGTTTCCTAAAGGTTTCCCTATCGACGCACAAATCTGCATCGTCATTCAGTCTAGTGAAATGAAAAAGATAAGAGACCTTGATTCAGTTAGAAAGATTTACTTCTCAGGACATGTTTAAAAAAAGAAAAAAACACTTTCTGCTCCTCACAAGGTCTTTTTTTTAAGGAACAGTGAAAACAAACAACAAACATCAGAACAGGAAGAAGAATAAAAAATAAAAAAGGGGGGGGCTGCCAGACAAGTGCCCACAGAGAAAACACAGAACAAAACTTTTGCGAGTGGAAAAGAGAGTTAGGTATCATGTTCCGCAATGAGCCAGAAAAAGGACCCCAAAACCTCTCAAATCTGTTCTGCCTGTCCGAGCCATGCAAGCGCAGGCTCTCCATCTGAATGGCTAACAACATTTCAGTGAGCCATTGGGTAAAGGTGGGTGGGGTGGCAGACTTCCAGGTTAATAGAATGCATTTCTTAGCCACGACCATCCCTAGCTGCAGAGCAAACTGTGTTTCCTGCGACAAAGCAGAAGTCTGGAGCATCCAAAGACGGCCAGGTCCTGGTTGGGCTGAATGACTCTGGAGTAAGCCTTTGACAGCAGGTCAAATATAGCTGACCAAAAATTGTGCAAATTAGGGACAGAACCAAAAGAGATGCGCTAGTGAACCCTCGGCAACATGGCACTTAGTTATCACATACAGGAGACACCGATTCGGAAAATACGATTTATCTTTGTTTTTGTGAAGTACCTTATACTGAATTAACCTGTAGCGTGAGTTAATAGAACAACAGTATATCTGAGACAGTGCTTCCTCCCAAAGTTCTGCTGATATGTCAGAGTGTAAATCTTTGGCCCAAGCTTCACTTATAAAATCAGAAGAAACTGGATTAGTAAAGCAATTTACAAATTTGGATATCAACTTTTTGGAGTAGAAGGGTCTCAAGAAAGGGATGGGTGATGGGAGTAGAAATAAAGTAGGGATGTCCCGATACCATTTTTTTCACACCGAGTACGAGTACGAGTATTTTAATTTGTGTACTCGCCGATACCGAGTACCGCACCGATACTTCTACCAAAAAATAACTAGGCTAAAAATGCAATGAAAAATGCAATGAATTGGAAGACAGGTTTTATTTGCAACAGAAATTCAATTTTAAACAAAACTCGGCCAGCTAGGCTACGTTGAGCTGTTACTTTTCTTTTATCCCTTTTATCCGCGTATGCGTCAATCTCATGACATCACTGAGTGATTCTTTGGGAAAAATGTTTGTTTTTGCATGTTTTGTCACATTTACACAGACTCAAACACACACAGTTTCTATGAGTTCATGGGCTTGTTCTAGTTCTGCCTGGTTAAAAAAGAAAAGTACAAAGGCTAAAAATTTTGTGCTACTTGTGCTTAATTTATTTATTTTTTATTTTGTTATTATTTTATTATTTATTAAAGTACTTGAATTTACTTTAAGATTAATTTAATTTAGCTATTTTTTATTTATTTTATTGATTTAATTTGCCTGAAGATGATTATTTTGTACTTCAGACGTTACTCAACAGTTACTCAGTATTTGAGTACTTTTTTCACCAAGTACTTTTTTACTTTTACTCAAGTAATTATTTGGATGGCTACTTTTTACTTCTACTTGAGTCCTATTATTCTGAAGTAACAGTACTTTTACTTGAGTACAAATTTTGGCTACTCTACCCACCTCTGGAAACAACATAAACAATCAAATAGAATTTAAAAACAGGCTAAATGAAATGATGTTACACACTCTTGTACAGTAGGTGGTGGTATGCACCTTAAAGTTGGTTGCGATCCGCCAATAAAACAGAGAAGAAGAAGACCATAAACAATCCCATTCTTACAGTCTGGTTATATAGAGTGCCGTTTCAGGCAAGATAGTGACAATTAATGTAAGTACGACATCAGCAGGGTGGACATATTTAAAAATAAGGGACGACGACAGAAGCAAGACAGACTGCAGGCTGTCGGCGCGGCTAACGCGGCTAATCGGCTAATCGGCTAATGCGGCTAACTGGAATGTAACAATGGGATTGTTTATGTCGTACTGTGAATTACGTGGAGTGTTAATATTGAATAAAGTTCCTTGTGAGTAAGGTTTGCCCAGTTTGTATAATTAAGGAAGATAGAATTTACTGAAACATAGAACAGCTGCCAGGCCCGGGGAGCCGCGGGGCGGCTCAACGCCTCCCCCTAGCGGCGCTAACCAGTAACTACAAGTATCGGTGCGTGGTATCGGAGAATTTTTGTGAGTACGAGTATATGAGGGCAGTATCGGCCCCGATACCGATACTGATACCAGTATCAGTATCGGGGCATCCCTAAAATAAAGTGTGTCCAGTTCTCCTTAACATAGTTCCTTACAAGGTCTTAAAATTAAACAGAGTCAGATCAACAACAATCAGTCAGATATGTGACAATCTTTATTGAGCTAAATCAAAAGGCAAAAGCAATTTTAGATGTGCAGTCCATGGTGCTGAAAGTCCCATCACAGTGCTCAGAATAGGTTTACATCCGGACAGTGACTAGGTGTGTAGGCGCTGTGGCTGTCAATCATCACTGGACAGTTGATATGAGATGTTCAAGCTGTGTGATTTCTTTGTTTTGTTTTTTGATCAAATGTGCCCCCGTGTAAAAAAGGCTAAATATTGACACTTTGGATTTGTACAAATCGATCCAGAATTCTTATGATTTATCTCAGAGCAAAACAAGGTCATTCTGCAAGTTTTTTAGCCAGAAGAGGCTTTGACTCCCACACACAGATTTGTTATCTCTTTTTCTAAATTGTACAGGCACAGATATTAATATTTGTCATGCAAACCTATAAAGAGACTTATAAACCTCAAGGCGTAGCTCTCTTTTTACGCAACTGTGAGCAACTGCCGTGACTCTTATTCCCTTGTGAATAACCTTTCCACATCTCTGTTCTGCTTTTTGCACTGTTTCGCACTGCCGATTCTGGATATTGGCAATAAAAACAAAACATAAAGACAGTTTTGTTACACTATGCATAATAAACTTTACATTTTGCACCCCGTATCTGTCACTTTACGTTGATTTGTCTTATAGTCCAGTTTATAGTTCTTTGTCTTGCCTTTTCTTGTTTTCAAGTATTTGAACTCTTTGTATTGTACTCTTTGAAATTCTCTTATTTTTTTTGACTGTGCACAGCACCACATGGCCCCAAGAAGAACATTTCAGCGCACTGCAAATAGTTATACTGACAAATAAAAACAGTATCAAGTTTGCAAAACGATGGACAGCAACAACAGCTTCTCTAAGATCACTGCTGATGTCATTCCTTGTTGGCATTGTGTTAACACATGCCTGAGTGCTCCAGACAAGGACATTGCCAAAACCTTGTGGTTTTATAGCGCTCCTCATTGTTGATAATCAGTTAATGAAGTGTTTTTGATTAGAAACCCCTGGAGACCTTTGAGCCTCTGAATCCCAGGAGAAGATTTAGGGGCGAGACAGTCGTGTTGTTGTTCATATGAGGTCGTTTTCACCCGGTGGGGGGTGCCAGATAGCTCAGCTTGTTGATTTGGCTCCTGTTCGGAGGTCACAGTCCTCATGAAGCTGGTCCCGGTCCCGGTCCCAGTCCCGGTCTGTGACCTGCTTCCTGTCAATAAAAAGGTCAGAAAATCACTGGCCGCTGTTTCGACCGTATAAAAGATGGATGTAGCCACCGAGCTGGAGACGAATGAAGCCAACGGGGAACTGGCTTAAAGAAGAGATACCAAACCACCTCAGCCTCAAATTAGAGAAGCATCAGAGTCCTGAAACACGTGTCTAGCGTGATGATGTCAGCGGGATCCTTTCCTTTTGATCACAGTGCTGGTGGCCGTTCAGTTGTCTTAGGCTTCAAGCACTAGTGGAGCAGGCGGGGGGGCAGAGGGGGCGGCCGCCCCGGGCCCACTGCTGCATGGGGGCCCACGCCGAAGAGGAAAAAAAAAAGTGTTCTGAATAAAATAAGGAAAGTTGGACTATATAACAATTGCGTTCATAAGGATAAAGTTGTTTAAAAAATAAAAATGAAAGAAATAGTCCCTTCTCCCCTTGTGTGTCTGCCTGTCATGCACGGGTACGTGCGCGCATGTTGTCTGTTTACTTTTAAGCCTGAATTATGGTTCTGCGTTACACCAACGCAGACCCTACGCCGTAGGCTCTGCGTTGGTGTAACGCGGAACCATAAATCAGCCTTTTAGCCAGTTGTCGCATCAGAAGTGGAGCCTTAAAGCAGGAAAGTCATGCTGAGTTTCGGCAGCTGAAATGATTAAAAACTATCTCCGGGCTGCATGGATGAGGCCTCAAACCTCACCTTGCTCTCAAACAAGAGGGACATCGCCATTGATGAGAGCAAAGTGATTGAATGGTTTGCGTTGAAGAACCGGCTGATCGTTAAATGTGTACCCCCCCCACCCCCCTCTATGAGATAGAAAGTCGAAATTATGAGATAGAAAGTCCTAATTATGAGATAGAAAGTCGAAATTAAAAAGTCATAATTATGATATAGAAAGTCGAAATTATGAGATAAAAAGTCGAAAGTATGAGATAAAAAGTTGAAATTATGACTTTTTATGTCATAATTATGACTTACCGTGAGGATATTTTTATTTTTAAGGCTAAGATTTCATCTTATTTTTTTCTTTTACTGGCGGAAATGAGCTTCCATAGACATCACTGGATGTCATTTGATTTTTATCTCCAGTTTGATACTTATATCTTAAAGTCTCCATTAGGCTTATAATTAGGTTTGATATAATGACTGGTAAATCCATGGTGCTAGAACCTCATGTGATGGTTCTGACCGTGTCGTCTGCGTGCTATGGTTGTGTCAGAGTTGCTGATCTGTGGCATTTTTTTAGCTATTATGTTTTAACGGGGATGTTTAGGCCACAAGGGCCCATCTAGAATGCTTCGCCCCCCCTAAGCTGGGACCCCTGGTCCGCCCCTGGCTTCAAGGATCTGTAAATATGCTTATTTGCTTTCCACATGCCGCTATCCAAGCACCACTATGGATGTCGATATATTTCTTTTTTATCATTTTGATGGTTTTGGGGTCTTTGCAGGCAGATTTACAGCTGCTGTTACCCTGGAACAGCCTGTCAGCTGAAGTTCGGTGTGCTCTCGGTTGTCTCTCCAGGTTTTTGTTTATCGCTCTCTGCCTTTGTTCTGTGTTGAACATCTTTTATAGCTTTTTACTTTGATAAAGAGAAAGCTGCACGTGTGCAGACAAGTCCTCCAGCACACATGGGTCTGCAGTAACCCAAAACATGTCAAACATTTCAGCTTTGCTATGCTGAAAATTCACCATGAATAAAATTAGGTGTCAATTTTGACAGAAAATGCCATAAATTAATCTGCATTTTATGGTCTTTTACGTCAATAATTCATCAATAAAGTATAACCACAGGAAAGGTAATCAGTAATGTGCATACTCAAGTTGAACTTTATTAATTCCATGTTTATTTTATTTCCTGCATGTAAAAACATTGTAAAGGTCATCTTATGCCATTATTTATCAAACAAAGTTGATACTAAAAAGAAGAATATTATGAGAAATACGAAGTACCCAGATGATTCAGCAGCTTGTAGATCCACGTCAGTCTCTCACGTGGTTCTGGAGGGACTTTGGTCCAGTATTCTTTGCATCGTTGCTTCAGTTTGTTGAGGTTTCTTGGACATTTGCTGATACGCGTCTCTCTTGAGGTTCTGCCACATCATTTTAATCAGGCTGCGGTCTAAACTTTGGCTAAGCTATTAGAGAAATGTTATTTATTTGTTTCCATTTTTGCTGGATCACTGACTTGTTTTGATCCAAGCTTTAGCTGTTGAACAGATGGCCTCAAATGTATCTCTAAACACAAAGGTCATGGTTGAGTCCATGAGTGCGAGGTTTCCAGGTCCTGAGGCTGCATCACTTCAGACTATCACCCCTCCACATCATCTGCTCACAAGTCTTCTGGTACCTTCAGATGTACTTCTGCAAACCTTATTCGTGGGTTCATCTTCTTCTTTTTACCTTTAACATGCTCAGTGAGGCATGTTGGGCCTATGATGTAACTCTTTAGTTGTGTTTCTCTGATCACTGCAAGTTCTGACCTTGGGCCAAAATAGCCTGGTCATCCACTCTTGGGAAGACTGGAAACACTTCTGTGATTAAGCTTCCTCAAGACACTCCAAGCCCTTCTCTAAAACCATTGCTGATGTCTTTCCCTCTCTGCATTGCGTTAACATGTTCCAGACCACTAACTGCCAAAACATCTGCTTTTATGGGAGGTCTGCACACCTGCTGATGATCAGGTCATCAAAGGATGTTGATTAGTAACATCTGGCTGCAACTTTGTTAAATCCTCCAGCAAGGGGGTACTTCGTATTGCCCACATAACATTATCTTTTTGGGTTCAGTTTTATTAAGTGATGGCCTTTGGCAAATAAAAGTTATATGTTATTCATCTAATGTTCTATATGCCTAATAGTCATCATATGATTACTAATAGGAAAGTCAAGTTTATTTGTATAGCACAATTCAACACAAGGTAATTCAAAGTGCTTTACATCAACATTAAAAACGGCAAAACACAATTAAACAGTAAATAACAAATAAAATGAAATAAAATGATAAGAAAAGAGGTAAAATAATAAAAATCACAAGCTGTTAAAAAGTAAGGGCAGTAGAGTACAGCAGGTACACATCTCATTCTTACAATGGCAAGAATTACGTTTCTATACGGTCAAAACGTACAAAGACCGGGTCAAATACAGTATTACAAAAGTAATCTGTAATCTGTTAAGTAATAAAAAGGGATAAAGAAAAAAGGAAACAAATTTCTCTTTGTAAGCATGGCTGTCGTTCTTCCTCTGTACAGAAGGAGGCGCTGCAGGTCCTGAGAAAACTAAGGTGGGCGTCGCCACTGAGAGATAAAGAAATGCATGTGATAAACAAGACAAGCCCGGCTGACCTTTAGCTGATGCCATGGGAGAGTCCGCCCTGCCGATGTGAGGTGTTCAGTGTCCTGCTAAGTTTTTGTTTGCAATCAGTAATTTTCCACTTGAGCAGCAAGGTGTGAAAAACAAGACCGCAGGGAGACCTGCCCCACAGCACTTAGGTAAATTGCCATCTAGGTGATGAGGCCTGACGCCCTGCAGCTATAAGAGGCTGTTTGGGAGGGTCGACCACCGGCTGGTGACACCATTACAAATCTGCACATTGTCTCCGTGAACATGGATGCACAGTCTTATCTTCTGCCATTATGTAATGGGAAAGGGCCTGTCATTGGATCTGGAATCCCTCTAAGAAGAAGAAGAAGAAGAAGAAGAAGAAGAAGAAGAAGAATGCAGCTCCCCCCCATCTTCCAACCTAAATAGAGGGATTCCTGGGAGCAGACACGTCCTAAGTCACGTCTGAAGTCAGGGTCAAGATCCAGGACAAACTAAGTTATTAAGAGGCATGAAGAGAGAAAGGAAGGAGGGGGGGGGGGAGTAAGCTTTCCCGTTTCTATGTGGGAGACACTTGTGGCCAAATCTGGGCAGGATGGGAGAAATGACACAAACAGCTCTGGAGACCGGGGTCTGGACTTGGGCCGAGAGCCGAGAGAGAATTGATGGTGTTTATATTAGCAAATTCACTGCAGAGGAATTCTGAAGGGATGCAGGATTAAAGTTGATTCCTATCAACATTGGTCATCAAACATGCTGAATTCATCTCCGCTGACAGTTGGAGAGATACCACGTCCTACATAGCTTCTACATGACAGTATCAGGCATATTTTAAAAGGTCGGTTTGGCTAAAACATGAGCAAACATGAACGAGTTTCTACTATACTGTAAATAAAGGATCTATAAGTGACGTAATCACACAAGGTCTTCCACTGGTTTGTGAGGCTCGAGGTTGGCACTTGGTTGCCACCATCTTGGTCTTTAGGAGCCAAAACTAACCAACCTAAACCCCTAAACTCGTTGAGGAACATTTTCCTGAGATTGTTTCACAATTTGTTTAAGGCATTTGTGGGCGGTTGGTGAAACTCTGCCCATCTTTACATCGGAGAAGGCTCCTTTATACCCGGTAGTTAGTAATCACATGCTCCTCCAGTTGTTTTTGATTTTTGTAAATTACTTTTTCAGTCTCTTGTTCCCCCTTTTTTTTTTCTTTAGATGTTTTGCTGCCATCAAATTCAACATTAGCTAATATTGCCCATGAAATTGCAAAATGTCTCAGTTTCAACAACTGCAGCTTCCCAACATTTTTAGAATTGGTGTTGTTTGTGCACCCTTTCAATTTTGTTTTGAGAATTAAAAAAAAGCGTGATACCCTAAGCTTTTAAACTTAATACAGCTCTCACTGATTTATCACATTTTCCCCCCAGACCTTGAAGACAGCGGCCATCAAACCACTGCTGAAAAAGAAGCATCTGGACAAGTTGCTAAAACAAAATTACAGACCCATCTCAAATCTTCCTGTCATCAGTAAGGTTATTGAAAAAGCTGTATTTCAACAGTTGAATACATTCTTAACTTTGACTGCACACTTTGACGTATTTCAGTCCGGTTTTCATGCCACAGCACTGAGATTGCTGTTATCAAGGTGTTCAATGACATCCACATAAATACAGACTGTGTAAGAACCAACGTGCTGGTTATTAGACCTCAGCGCAGCATTTGACACCGTTGACCATAGTATATTGTTAGAGCGATTGGAGAATTGGGACAAACTTTCTGGCACAGTACTTGACTGGTTTAGGTCTTACTTAAAACAAAAATGACATGTGGGGTTCCCCAAGGTTCTATCCTAGGACCCCTCGTATTTAACATCTACATGCTTCTGCTAGCTCATATTATAATAAACAGCAATATAAGTTACGAAAATTTTGACACACAACTTAGATGCATAGAACAAATGAAGGAGCAGATGTGCCATTTGCCAATTAAACAAAAACAAAACGGAAGCAGTTGTTTTTGGACCAAATGAACAGCATTCAAGAATAAGCACACAATTTCAGGTATTACAGCTAGAAACCACTGATAAGGCACGGAATCTGGGTGTATTCATGGACCCAGACCTGAACCTCCAGAGACACATTAAAACAATTACAAAGTTGGCCTTCTATCACCTGATAACTTATCCAGGATCAAAGGACTAATGTCTCAGCAGGACCTTGAAGAACTCATCCATGCGTTTATCTTCAGTTGACTTGATTACTGCAGCAGTGTCAGCCTGAAAAGTCATTCAGAATGGTTTAGACACTTGTTGCCATAGCAACCATCCAGACGTCCCATGTCTTCTGGTTCTAGTTCTACTCTGTTCCTAGAATCAGAACTAAACATGGAGAAGATGCATCTTGTTTTTATGCTTCACAGATCCGGAACAACCCTCAGTTCCTTTAAACCAAGGTTAAAAACCCATTTTTTTACAGCTGCCTTTGACTGAATTATTTAAACCATCTGAATTTAACTATAATTTCAGTACTACACTATTATACCACTGCACTGATATTTTCTTTCTCTTTACGTTTTAAGTTTTCACTGTGTACAGCACCTTAAATTGCCTTTTTGCTGAAATGTGAACAGAACTTTATTACAAAGCTTTTCTTCATGATTTATTTTATTAACTTTTATTCTGTTTTATTACAGTGAGCTCTTCCTTCAGTTTCCATTTACAAACAATCGCTGACACACTTCAGCACCTCTGCTAAACCAATAACTGGGAAGGAAGACCTTTGGTTTATCGTTGTTCCACAAATAATTCCTTATAAATTGAATCCTTCCAAAATACAAGTAGTCAGTTTCCTTTGTCATTTGCTACTGTCACAGGGGTCACACACTGTTTAAACTTGGCAAAGCAAATCACAGCCGCCACCTGGTTCTTGCATCAACATCCAACCCAGTCAGCACCACAGTCACTCCTCTCCGATTCCTGTGTGTGAGTGAGACTCTGGCTTTTGTCGTCTCCACGGAGACTCCAGACGTCCCATCATCGCTCTCCACTTTACGCCGACAGCGGCCGACATGTTCCAGTCTCCAGAGTTCATTGACCACGGAGATGAAGCAGCATGGGACGGTTTAAATCACTGGTGTGGATGCAGTTCCTGAGGGTCTGGCGTTGTGTATACCAGTGTCGGGCTGCTCCAGGCTCATTCGGCGCTGGTTATTCTCTGCTTTTCCAGTGACTACTTAAGCTCATTTTCAAACAGGACAATGATCCCAAGAACATCAACAAATCTACAACAGAACGGCTGAAAAGGCAAAGAATCAAGTTGACCAGTCAAAATCTAGACCTCCGGTTTACGGTTAACAGTTTTGACTATTATAAGCGACTTTTGGGCTCGTCTTTTTTATTGTGAAGCTGCTTTAAAATATCAGAAGTGGCGGGTTGCTGGTTCGTTTGATTTCACATCCATAACAACTCTGAAGGGAGTGAAATTATTTGTACCACGCCAGGAAAGTTTATCTAAAGCAATACATTTCTTTCTAATATGATTGATTCGCAGCCGGCTTGGCCAATCGCTAGCCGTTATCACTTCCTCATCTGTAATCGTCATGCCAACACCCTTCGCAAAGCAACCACCCGTTTGTATTAGCCCAGCATCGGCAAAATGCATTTTGTCATTTTGTCAATGCCATTTTTGTTTTCGCCGTCAAAGTCAAGGTGTTAAACGGTACATTCTACATCTTACTGCGACTCTGGAGATATTTCAACGGGGTAAGTAGCCTAAGCTAACTTTGATTGGGTCACGTGATCTAATGCTTTGTTCACTGTTTTTTTACACTCAATGGTTTTAACCTTTTGTATGTCAGCTGCATTATAAATAAAGTTTGGTGGAAGTGAAAACAAAAAAAAAACTTGAAAAACGCCTGAGGAAATGTTAAATAGGCTCCATCTTCAAAACGTTACCATAAATATGTAAGGGATAATGCCCAACGAGGTGTAAAGCTGCAAGCAGCGATGAACGGGCCATGTGCAATTTCCACCAATAAAGGTCAAAGACTCAAAACGAAGTCTGTGACACCACCCACGACTCTTTATGTCAAACCATTCAAAAGTTATGCCGGAAAATAGGGACTATTAAATATCGACCAATAAGAAGAAGGGGCGGGGCTAATTTGCACCAATTAAGGTCAAGGAGTCAAAACTGAGTCCAATGACACCACCCACGAGTCTTCATGTCATACCATTCAAAAGTTATAGCAGAAAGTAGGAATTATCAAATATGGACCAATCAGATGAAGGGGGAGCGTGCTTTTTGGCGTCTATCGTCGCCACAGTAATAAAAGTAATGCGCATATTCGCAGGATCGAGATGCACATTTTGGTGTATAACACACCTGGGTGCACGTTACGGTTCAGGTCGCATTAACAGCCGAAGAAATGGCATAAATTGTGCCAAAATTACACGATTAATTAAAAATGGCCGACTTCCTGTTCGGTTTCGGCCATGGCGCCAAGAGACTTCTCTTTAAGTTGCAACATGATACAGGTGCGTACCGATTTTCGTGCATGTATGTCAAACCGTATTGTGGGGCTTGAGGCACAAAGTTTTCTAGGGGGCACTGTTGAGCCATTAGGCCACGCCAGGGGCGGAGCAGGGGTCCCAGCCTAGGGGGGGCGAAGCATTTTAGATGGGCCCTTGAGGCCTAAACATCCCGTTAAAACATAATCGCTAAAAATGCCACAGATCAGGCCCAACCAACCACAATTCCAACAGCAGCAGCGACACGGTCAGAACCTTCACATGAGGTTCTAGCACCATGGATTTACCAGTCATTATGTCAAATTATAAGCCTAATGCAGACTTTAAGATATAAGTATCAAACTGGAGATAAAAATCAAATGACATCCAGTGATGTCTATGGAAGCTCATTTCCGCCAGTAAAACAAAAAAATAAGATGAAATCTTAGCCTTAAAAATAAAAATATCCCCACGGTAAATCATAATTATGAGAAAAAGTCATAATTTCGACTTTCTATCTCATAATTTCGACTTTTTTATCTCATCAGCCGGTTCTTTACCTTCCAATCACTTTGCTCTCATCAACGGCGAAGTCCCTCTGGATTGAGAGCAAGGTGAGGTTGCCAGGTTGGGCAGGTTTCAGCCCAATTGGGCTAAAAAAATATATATTTGGGCTGCTTTTCATGGGTTTTACTAAATATTTAGGAGAAATTATTAACAAAAAAAAGTTTCCATTATGGCAGAGAAAAGTAGAAATTTACACAATAAACTCACTGATAATATATATTCTGCTCCATTTTATTGTAGTTTTTATTTGGAGCCTGAACTTTTTTTTAGGTTATTTAGTAATGTGAAGATGAAATGTATTACGCATTTAATAATTTATGGTTTTAACAAGAGAATGTAAGATTCGGGCTGGTTTTTCATTATTTCGGTGGGTTTTACGTTGCATTTGGGCTGGAACCTGTCCGATCTGGCAACCTCAACCGCAGCACTGGATTTCTTAATGAATCGTCTTTTTGGTCACAATAAACTTGCTCTCATCAACGGCGATGTCCCGCTGGATTGAGAGCAAGGTGAGGTTTGGTAGTCTGGCCTCACCCATGCAGCCCGGAGAGAGTTTTTAATCAACTTCAGCTGCTGAAACTCAGCATGACTCTGATGCGACAACTGGCTCGACGCATTCCTACGGCGTAGCCTACGCCGTAGGGTACGCGGCGACGCTGTGTTGGTGTAACGCAGAACCATAAATCCGCCAACAGATGTGCGTGCAAACCCGTGCATGACAGGCAGACACACACGGGGAGAAGGGACTATTTGTTTCATTTTTATTTTTTAAACAACTTTATCCTTATGAACGCAAGTGTTATACAGTCCAACTTTCCTTATTTTATTCAGAACACTTTTTTTTTTTTTTCCTCTCCGGAGTGGGCCCCCCCGGAGCAGTGGGCCCGGGGCGGCCGCCCCCCCTGCCCCCCCGCCGGCTCCGCTACAGGGCCACGCCCATTACTGCAAACCATTAAATATCAAATTTTTCGCCAGGCCTGGCTTGCGTGCAAAATTTGGTGACTTTTGGGGCACGTTTAGGGGGGCAAAAAAGCCCTCATTTCGTCGGAAGAAGGAAAAAAAAAACAATTCCTACAGATATAATAGGGCCTTCGCACTGTCAGTGCTCGGGCCCTAAAAATGGCTGTATGGTAAAATGAAAGTTCTTTAAAGCCTTTGAGGTTGTTTCACTTTATGGTTCAGATATATTGCATTTCCCTGCATAAATGCGCTCAAAGTGCAACATTGAAAAGGGGCCCACAGCAAATGTGTGCCCCGTGGGCCTTTGCTAAGTGGATCTGTCCCTGCTAACATTGATACCTGCAGTCATAGATCTTGTAATATAAGACGTAATTATTATTATAGCTCACATCAGACCACAATGACCTTGCAGCAGCAGCCCTGCATCAATAACATCTTAACGATTTGTTTGTTCAGCGTGTGCTTGACAGTCTCCTCCTGAAGCGGCGTTTCGTTGCATCTTCGCCCTGCGCTCGGAGCGTTGTTATCGTCTGCCTCGCCGCCCAGAACAAACAAAACAGGCCCACATTTTTGAGATGGGCCGGTACTGCCAAAGAAATGTCCGGTGCTGTCGAGTGTGTGTACACGGAGCTGCCACAAGGAGCATGTAAACGCAGGGAATGTTATTTATTCGAATGCTCAGGTTCAAGTAAAACTCAAGACACACGGGGGGGAAATTATCCACAAACATGAACATGTATTGGGTTGGGGTTTTTTTTTAATTTAATTATAGAAATGGAAAACATTTTAAGTAACATTGAGCTTTTTCCTCTTTCAAACGAAATCTTTCCACCTGCTTGAACTCTTATCTTTTACCCACATAAACATGTCAGCAGCTTTTTTTTTCTTTTTTATAACCCCTTTTCTAAACATAAATTATCCAGATGAATAAACACATTTGACCCCAGTTGCTGCTCGTTGCTCATAAATTACCTTTCGAGGCTTTTAACAAATTTTGATTTCATCCCACTCGTAAAAACACAACACACACACACACTTTATTATAGATAAATGAAGGTGTCCACGCTGTAGAAACGTTCCACGGTACACTTGGCTGTTACGTGGGAGTCTTTGCCCTGTGTTTAGTTTAGACTCTGCTGCTGAGTGCATGTTTGGAGAACGTAAATTGATGATAAATCTTTCGATTTCTGGACTAAAACAAAAAACAAAAAAAAAACAACAAAAAAGAAATCCCGACGGGGGATCGTCCTGCCTGCTCCAATACCAGAGCTAATATTGTGCCCCCCCATTTCCAGTAGGACCGTCTAATGAAAACACGTTACTGATATGGATCTGGTACAGTCACATGGCACGGCGGGGGGGTGGTCCGAGTGCGGCTGTGGGAAAGCAGCACGGACAGGATGAGAAGCATCCTTCTTCTCACATCACATCAGCCCGGGGACACGTAGAGCTGCTGGAGGAGTATTAGAGGGTTGACTTCAGTGTCACAGCCCTGTTAACAGCTTCAGCGGCCAATTTTGTGTCTGAGCCCAGCAACGGTCAGACATCGCCCGTAGCTATTTACCGTAGCAAAGAAAAAAGTTAAACGTAAGTGACAGTCCCAGAAAAACGACTAACGGTACTGAAACCTGTCTGTGTCGGCGTAGGAAAAATACCAACCGGTCTCCGGCATACAGTTAAATCTCTCCTTTTTCCTACGACAGTATTAAAAGGATGTTTTATATTTACTTATCCTGAGCCGCTAATGAGTCCAACCAGGAAACGTGGTGTCATGACGACCAAAGTGGAGGATTTCTCTGTTTGTTAGCTTAGCCATTTATCTCTATCAGTTCATTCCACTGAAGCTCGCCGACGACCATGCAAGCAAAAATCACATGCACGTGAAGGAAAATTCAGTGCACAGTCTGAGAGAGTGTTTTTGGTATAAACATGTGTATGTAGGAATTACACTCAAAAATATTTAAAAATAAACCAAATGTAAGCATATACCTGTAAAAATATATTCATGTGTCTAACTTTGTGTTATATGTGCAATTGCAGGAGAATTTGATGGCTATCTCCTGGGGGATAGAGGATATCCGCGCCTCCCCACGCTCATTACCCCGTACCCCGATCCGGATGCTGGAGCGCAAACGCGCTTCAACGTGGCTCACAGCAGAACCCGGGTCAAAATTGAGATGACTTTTGGGATTCTCAAGGAGAAGTTTCAGTGCTTGCACAGGCTGAGGGTCTGCCCAGACAGGGCTGGGATAGAATTGTTGCATGTGCCATATTGCACAACATTGCCACATTGCGCAATGAATTGACTCCAGTGATTGAGGAGCCGGTACCGGCCCCTTCATTTCAGCAGCAGGTTGACACGGCAGATGGTCACAGAGTGCGTGATCAAATCTGTCTCAATCATTTCAATTAAAAAAATACAGTTGACAGAGTTTTCAATTTTTTTTATTTTTTCAATTAATTTGCCCATTGTTTGTTTTCATTGTTTGTTTTCATTTAATATAATATTCACATAATGGCCTAAACTTACGCATTGACGCGATCAGTAATTCTCTGCCAAGCCATATCACGTGCTTTGGCAGATGTATTAGTGTTACTTTTTTTATAATCACTGCCCTCTCCTCCTCGTACGCCTCGAGGAGGACTTGCTGCTCCATTTCTGTGAAATATGTTGCTCTTCGTTTAGCCATTTTTTTCGGGTTTCGACCCTCGATAGATGATGGCCCGGTTTCACAGACAAGGCTTAAGCCTAGTCTCAGACTAAAATGCTGTTTGAGCTGGCTTAACTTTAAGTCACTTGCACAGACATATCTTAAAATAGTCATAGATTTAGTCTGTTCTGGATTAAACAAAGCCAATTGCAAGAGGGTGGATTAGAGCTACTCTAGGACTAAATTGAAGTTTATATTAATCCTGCAAAGAGGCAGGTTTAACTTTGGCTAAGTACTGTTTGTGAAAGGGAGCACAGGTGGTTTGGGAGCATGGAGTATTTGGAATATCTAAATGAAGACCAATATTCGCTACAGAGGCCAGCCAGACAAATACTTGTGGATAGGAGTAATCCATTGAATCAGTTTGATGAAATAACTTTCCGAGACCGCTTTCGTATGTACAAAGAAGATGTACTGGAGATAATTACTTTGCTTGAGCCTAGACTTTCCTCCATGTCTCATAAAGGAAGGCCTGTACCCAGTTCTCTCCAAGTTCTGATCACTTTGAGATTCTTGGCATCTGGAACCTTCCATCGTGAAACTGGTGATTTGTGTGATGTCAGTGAAGCAACAGCGTGTAGAATAGTTCACAATGTCTGCAGTGCCATTTGTGAACTGAGAAATCTGTACATTAAGTTCCCTGATGCTGCTGAGCAAGCCAACTATAAATCACGATTCTACGAATATGGAATATGGACTATGGAACTTCCCAGGAGTGATTGGCTGTATAGATGGATGTCATGTTGAAATCAAGTGTCCATCAACTCCTGATGCTGAGGAGTACAGGAACCGTAAGAACTGGTTTTCCATCAATGTTCAGGCTGTATTCACTCCCAATTTAGAGTTTTCAAACATTGTTGCCCGTTTGAAGGGAGCAACACATGACTCAAGGATTTTTCACAACTCTTCATTGTGTGCTCAGTTTGAGAGAGGGCAACATAGCGGAATACTAAGTGGTGACAGTGCATATGCTCAGAGTTCCTATTTATTCACACCTTGGCCATCCCACAACAACTGAGCAGCAAAGATATAACAGAGCTCATATTCGCACTAGAGGGATGATCAAGCGTATGTTTGGAGTGTGGAAAAATCAATTCCAGTGTTTATGCAATACACTTCGTTTTGAGCCAAGAAGATGCTGCAAGGTGATCATTGCTACAACTGTTCTGCACAACTACCTGAAGCTGCACAACTACCTGAAGCAGTATAATTGTCCTGACCCTCCAATGGAAGACCAGAATGATTCAGATGTGCCCATGCCAGTCCAACGAGGACTTGCACTCAGAGCTGCTTTCACATTGCAGTGCAATATTGCAGTGCAATAGTGTGCTGAAAAATTAAATTAGAATCTCAACCAAGGCTGTCCTAAAATTTAGGTTGTGGTGACTACAATACTCACACTCTTGTCAAGTGTATTTCATTACATTACATAGCTATCTCATGCATCTTTCTTTGAACAACTCTCTTCTAATTTCATATCCAATTCGACCTTTTCATGTCATGCTCTTCTTTCAGAGATTTCATTTTCTGCTCATGAACTTATAAGGCTAACTTTTCATGCATGGACATCCTTTTTGGTCTCTACTGGAAGGTGGTGCAGCATCTTTTCTCTGGGATGCCATGCCAGATGTGGAGGGTACACCATTAGGCTAACAGACTGTGCTCCCACTTAAGCTAATGAGATGTTCTCATTTAAGTTTACTCCAGGACTCCACAGTCTGGGACTAACTAAGACAAATATAAGCCACGCTCATGCAAGCCACTTAAATGACCTAGCTTTACTAGTCTGACTTAGGCCTACTCCTGGCTTGATATAAGCCTTGTCTGTGAAACCGGGCCGATGTCTTTATAGATTCACCGGGAACGCGCACAACTCTGGGTTAACCAATGCAGGGTTAGTTGAGTTAATTCATAACCGGTGTGTTGGAACCAACTGAGCGGGTTTAGTCGTCATGGGTTCAGCTAACCTCAAGATGAGACTTTAACTCAGTGTTTGTTAAACCTCCTTCTTGGAATACTCCCCTGAGCTCAGTGCAGGGCAGTCCCGGGGTTGGTAGAGCATGGCAATGCCCAGGACTGACTTAGGTAGGAGCACTGGGTGATGAAAATGGGAACAAATCGGGGATAAAAATATAAAAAAAATAAAATAAAAAAAAAAACTCCATAAACTAAACTCCTAATGTCAAAATGTCCACAATGTAGCAGAAATAAATGTTTTGGTCTTTATTAATGCAATGGGACCCGAGCCTGAATCTCATCTTGAGTTCGACCTGAGTTGGGCGTCGTCTTTAAATCGATGATTCAGTCTTTTATCCAGTCGTGTTCTGTCTCTTCTTTTTATTTATTCATTATAATATTCTTAGCTCCGACCTCCATCCTTATGTTGGATATTTGACTGCAGGCAGCAGACTTTCTTGAGTCAGGTAATGCCGGAATAATAATAAATCATTTTATTTCTCACATTTTTTAATTATTATTTTACGTCATTGTGGAGGGCGTTTGTTGTTTGCTTTGCTGTAACTGCTAATTTATTAGGGCCCGAGCACCTTCAGTGCGAAGGCCCTATTGTATCTGTAGGAATTTTTCTTTCTTTTTTCTTTTTTCTTTTTTCTTCTGACGAAAGGAGGGCCTTTTTGCCCCCCTAAACGTGCCCAAGAAGTCACCAAATTTTGCATGCAAGTCAGGCCTGGCGAAAAATTTGATGTTTAATGGTTTACATTAATGGGCGTGGCAAAATGGCTCAACAGCGCCCCCCGGAAAACTTTGTGCCTCAAGCCCCACAATACGGTTTGACGTACATGCACGAAAATCGCTACACACCTGTATCAGTACACAACTTAAAGAAAAGTCTCTTGGCGACATGGCCGAAACCCAACAGGAAGTCGGCCATTTTGAATTAATCGTGTCATTTTGGCGAAATTTATGCCATTCCTTCGGCAGTTAATACGGCCCGAACCGTAACGTTCCCACAAGTGTGTTATACATCAAAATGTGCGTCTCCATCCTGCGACTACACGCATTACTTTTCTCTTTCAAAAGCGTTACTGTGGCGACGCTAGACGCCAAAAAGCGCGCCCACCCTTCATCTGGTTGGTTCAGACAGAAAAAACTTTGCGCCTCAAGCCCCATAATACGGTTTGACGTACATGAACGAAAATCGGTACACACCTGTATCATGTCGCAACTTAAAGAAAAGTCTCTTGGCGCCGTGGCCGAAACCGAACAGGAAGTCGGCCATTTTGAACATTCTGAATTAATCGCGTAATTTTGGAGCAATATATGCCATTCCTTCGAGAATTAATACGGCCCGAACCGTATCGTGAACCCAGATGTGTTATACATCAAAATGTGCGTCTCCATCCTGCGACTACACGCATTACTTTTCTCTTTCAAAAGTGTTACCGTGGCGACGCTAGACGCCAACAAGCGCACCCCCCCTTCATCTGATTGGTCCATATTTGATAGTTCCCCAAAAGGCACCAAATTTGGCACGCAAGCCAGGCCTGGCGGTAAATTTAATATTTCATGGTTTGCATTAATGGGTGTGGCAAAATGGCTCAACAGCGCCACCCGGAAAACTTTGTGCCTCAAGCCCCACAATGCGGTTTGACGTACATGCACGAAAATCGCTACACACCTGTATCATGGCACAACTTAAAGAAAAGTCTCTTGGAGCCATGGCCGAAACCGAACAGGAAGTCGGCCATTTTGAAATCTGATTGGTCCATATTTGATAGTTCTCCAAAAGTCACCAAATTTTACATGCAAGACAGACTTGGCGATAAATTTGATATTTCATGGTTTGCATTAATGGGCGTGGCCTAACGGCTCAACAGCGCCCCCTAGAATACTTTTCTCTGCCATAACTTTTGAATGGTTTGACATAGGAAGTTGTGGGTGGTGTCATGGGACTCTGTAATGAGTCCTTGAGCTTCGTTGGCCTTAATTAGCCCCGCCCCTTCTTCTGATTGGTTGTCCTGATTTTCTGCTATAACATTGGAATGGTTTGACATAGAGAGTCGTGGGTGGTGTCATCAGATTCTTTATGGAGTCCTTGACCTTCATTGGCCGGAATTAGCCCCGCCCCTTCTTCTGATTGGTTGTCCCTTTTTTCTGCTATAACTTTTGAATGGTTTGACATAGGAAGTCGTGGGTGGTGTCATTTCTGATATGCTTATGGGGGGCGGTGGCCGTGAGTGCGAGGGCCCGTTCATCGCTGCTTGCAGCTTTAATTTTATATTAATCTTTGATTGAATTTCTGAGAAGGTTAATCTTAACTGTGATTTCAAGCTTGATTGTTGTGTATGAAAAGATGCTCGGTTGCAGTTTCTTTTTCTCCTCATAAATTCTTCATACAGGCTTCAGTTAGTTGGTTTGTTGTTGGGACCACTATGTATGTACTATGTATGAATGGTTCCCGGGCTCAGACTTAACTCAATCCTATGCAGACCACCGGTCCTCATAGCTAGATTTCACCTCCATGACACATCCATTAGAACTGAACGGGGAGGAATATTTTGGAAGGAAGTCCGCATGGAGGCATATTAACACCTTTACCTCACAGAAGAAGGTTCCTGGTTTGAATCCCAGCCAGGGCTTTTCCTTGAAGTCATTGATCTCAGTGTCTAACTGGAAGAATAAAAAACTATGCTCCTGTTTTATTAATTTGGATCCTATCTTGAAAGGACAATTTAACCATTGATATGCGAGCATGTTTTCTCCTGTTTCCTGTCCTCTCAACCCCTAACAGGTCCAGGTGGATGGTCAACTTTCCTGAACCTGGTTCTGCCAGGTTTCTTCCTGTTAAAAGGTTTTTTTTCCTTTCCAGTCGCCTGGTGCTCGCTCAGTTGTTAAACACTGTTATAAAAAGAAACCTACATCTAACAGTTATATGTTAACACAGTTGCACACAGATATGTGCAATACCATTCTCTGCAACGTGCAATTATGTAAATAACATCTGTAAATATCCATCTGTTATTCTTTTTATTCTTTTTATATACTTGTATTTTTTATTACTATTTTTATTCTCCTTCTTCTTATTATTATTATTGTATATACTGTTTATAGTGTTTTTTTTTCTTATTATTACTGTGCGATATTGATGCCTCTTGTGTTTTGCACTATCCCCTTTGCTGCTGTAATCTGGAAATTTCCCCTCTGTGGGACTATTAAAGGATTTCTTATCTTCTTATCTTATCTTATCTTCTATTCTTTTTATGATGTGAAAATGAGATTGTACAATTACAAAGTTTCCTGATGAGATGAGGGGAGTTTGACACCAGTCTGAAGGTTACTGTTACTTTATTATTTATTTATTTATTAAGGGACATAAGCTCACTTTATTTCTGTTATCGTGATTGGGTTTTTTTTGCTGACGACGTCTTATTTGTAGGCCTAACAAAAACACGTCTCAGTCCTCTGAATTGTGATTCGTCTTCTAGAATAATTTGAATGATCGTTAAAATAAATATTAAAAGGTTTATAATGAATTACATTGTCACATAGTTAGAATATGACTGTAAATAATATCAGTTTTTTTTTTATGTTCTTTTTTTTTTTTTAACTGCTTGTACGTGACAATTTAACCAGTTTTTTTTCACATCCCAGAAAAAAAGAGCACCTTTTATTTTATTTCAGCAGATATTTAACTGTAGTACCGGTTATGTTTTCTTTGTGCCACAGCCATCACACAATGAACAGCACCAAGTCCCTGCCGAGTGGCCGCTGACTCAATCTAGTCCACGGGTGTTTTCTTTCATACCAGCGCTGCTCTTTGAACAACATACAAAGAATTGGCAAACATTTAATTTAAAAGATGTCTCCTGGATGTGTTTTTCCCTCCCGGGAATCAAACATCGATTTCCTCCCTTCACCACCTTAACGTCGTTCCGGTGATGTCATCTGGCTACGGAGGGATGCGCCGCCCGGAGCTGGGTCTGGTATTGACTGAGACTGAGACGGTGGACAGGATGTTCCTGAGCATCCTCGGACTCCGGGCCCCTCCGACTGTTTGTTTTTCCGGCTCACAGCCACCGTTTTCCCTCCACCCTCCACCCAACGTGCCGCCTGTGCCCCACCATCACTCCGCCTGAGCAAGAATGTAAACAAAAAGAGAATATGCTTGCATACGTATTTATCCGTCTGCACGGAAACATCCACCACAGTCTGCGCAACACACAGGATGTTCAAACAAAAAAATGTGTTTAAAATTGGTGGTATTATTAAATTATAGCCTTAAATGCTACGCTGAGTCTCGCTCCTCAACTGTGACACTATTTTCTGTTTTGTTTGCTGCTTGGCTTTAAAACCACTACTGACTAATGTCTTTACAGCCTCTTCACAACGTGCCACCTCCTTATCAAGACATTTTTATGTACTCTTTATTTGAAAAGTGGCCAAAGCCCCCCCCCCCCCCCCCCCCCCGAATTCAGCAGAACGGGCCCCTGGTATGAGAGACCCAAACAGTTTACACGCTAAAACCACAACATGCTTAATCTTGCACATAGCACCTGTCCTGCCTGCTAAACACCCGAACCCGTTTGTGGGAGATCGTAAACATCTGCAGGGCTGTGTTTGCCTAATACGCGTCCGAACAGCATCTCCCTGCGTTGGCGTAACTGGGGTGGAGGAGGAGGGGGACATAAATACCTGTAAATGTGCCTGACCTTTCACAGCCTTCACCTGAAATTCACTCCCTCAAGTCATAGTTTGTGTTGGTTTGATTTATGTTACATATTCATAACAGAAGGGCAGGAGTGTTTAGTGGCACAGAGAAGGATATGTTACGCAACTAGATTTCACCGATTTCACATTTTCCCCTGCTCGGAATAACCTTCAACGTAAATCAGAACAAATAAAACTGCAGCACAAGGTTTTAGTGTCACGACTAGAGGTGTGCAGGACCCAGAGGCAGGAGACGAAGTTGACAAGAGGTCCAAAAAACATGATTTATTTAACAAAAACACTGCAATGCAGAAAAAAACAAGAAAAAAAATCAATAGCCCAAAACTAAAAATAAATAAAAGAAACAAGACCTACATGTAACCATATCATGGAACATGACAAAGAAAACAGTACGGAAAACAGTATTACAACAGAAGTTGTCTCTACGCGCTTTCCAGAGACCCAGAACACGACCCCCGAGCAATTATTACATAAACATTGGCAGGTAAAAAACTCCCCTAGTGGGGAGTTAACAAGACACAGGTGCAAACAATCAGGGCAGATGGCAGCAAGGGAAGTCAAGAATGAACTAAAACACAATGACATGGGTTTTCAAATAAAACAGGAACCTAAATACAAAAACGGACAAAACCCAAAAACCGTGACATTCAGGCCACATTTACACATAGCCGGGTATTTACAAAAAAGGGATATTTCCCCCTCTACGTTTTGAAAAATACCATCATTTACACGAACCCGGATATACGCTGTTAAGAGGCGCTATGAGCAGCCAAACCTACAGGGGGCAGTGTAACGAGAAGCATAAAGTCATGCTAGCCAATCAGAATCCTGGAGAAAAAAGGCCAACAAATGACACAAGTTACTTCCAAGATGGAACGAGAGTCTTTCATTTGGAGTGACAGAGAAGTGGAGTTACTTTTAAGTGTGACTTTAGAATATTAAAAAAAAAATACAAGAAAATATTGACAGTGGCCAAACAAATTGTAAACACAGGTCGCACACATGACGCTGGTGACGTTTCTGTCGCATAATGTGACGTTCTGAAGCCTAAATGTCCATTTCTCTCTGTTTACAAGCAAATGTGAAGACGGAGTTTTTGCAAATCTCCACTTTGGCCGGAGTTTTCAGAACTGATCGTTTTTGGTGACTTTGAGCTTCGTTTTCGTGTAAACGAACGGCCAAAACGCATGAAAACACCACCGTTTTTACTACGTGTAAACAGGGCCTTAGTCCTGCGGTTGAGGCACTGATAGCTAGTTGTGTGCGATCCGGCAAGATTTGGTATCGATCTGATACCGAGTAAATTCAGGGCCAGTTTCACCGATACGGTTTGGATACTTTTGAATATTTAAAGTGGATACGTCATTAAATTGTTAAATGAGAATACAGTGTTTTTCCCCTTTGGTTTATAAATGTGTTAAACCCAGGTTTGAATACGGGCATAATTTATAAGTAAATAGAAAATATCTCATCATAATAGTAGATCTTGTTTAGAAACAATAGAGTAGCCTACTAACAAAACAAGTGCAGTGCATACAGGAGAGAAACGGAAACTAAAGTATTGATCTCATCATGCTGGTATCGATCAATATCAATACATTGTGTTAACACACACCTGAGTACTCCAGACCAGTAAACTACTGCTTTCAAAGAGGTCTAAAACACTGCGAGCAGCACTTGGAGGTAACTTACCTTCTTAAAGTTATTCTATGCAACTTCTGAGAGCTAGCAAGATTTGAAAGTGGCGCCTCCTCTAAGCCCCGCCCCCCCCCCCACGAGCGCTCCGTCCAAAGCCACGCCCCCACAAACACGAACGCACATACGCAGGATTCAACAAGGCAGAGGAGAGCGATTATTAAACATTTCGGACAGCACATTTACAGCAAAACTACCCCATGTCTCATTCACCTGTAAGCGAGGCCGGTTTTAGGGGGGACGGGGGGGGGGGGGGGGGGGGTGTGCCCACCCAAACGTGCATCCTGCCCCGGCGTCTCCATCCAGGCGAGTGCCGGTGCGGCTGGCGGAGCGCTGCGGTGCCGTGCAGGCTCTAGAGCCACGGCTACGCCTTAGCCTACGGCGTACCCTACGGCATAAGCTACGGCGTACCCTACGGCGTACCCTACGGCATACCCTACGGCGTAGCTGTGGCAACAGAGCCTGCACGGCACCGCAGCGCTCCGCCAGCCGCACCGGTGCTCTCCGCTCTCGCCGTGATGGAGACGCCTACATCCCCACGGACCCCCATACAGCTTCCGAGCCGGAGCTGCTGCGGCTCTTCACGTGTCCCCGCGGGCTGCTGCTGCTGGGCAGAGAGTCCTGCAGCAGCAGTCCGGACTAACGGCTCTGCTCCCCGCTCTCACACACACAATGGGACCGACCCGCTCTGGAAATAACTACATACTGGGGGTCCGTGGCAGAGGGGAGGGGGGGGGGGGGGGGTTACACTGGGACCAGGGCCAAAACCACCATATACATTGGGGGGGACATGTCCCCCCCAATGTTCAGATATGCTCAAAATGTCCCCCCCAATACGGTATATAGCTATCTGATTAAAAAAAAAAAAAAAAAAAAAACGTCAGGCAAACACATACACATCCCACTGTCCGTAATAATCAATAGCAAAAAAGTCATATAATCACTATTATAGCTAAACATAAGACATTTTTGATATAGTTACTACCGGTTGTAGGATTGCAGTTATGCATGGTTTGTCCAGATGGTGTTGCAGTACAAAACCATGTTGACACACCACCCCATCTTGCAGAATTAATTGCTCGACTGCTGTGGGTATGTCAAACCCTCTCTCTGTTTTTAATTTCTTTCAAACATATTTAAAGCAGCACAATGTAACTTTCAGCTTTTCTGAGTTTGGCGGCATCTTTTGGACAAAAGCGGTAGTGCTTTACCAGAAAGAACGCAACGTTTCCCATGAGCACCAGCACGTACTGCCGGAAAACTCCTGTCCCTCTGCATTTGTTTTGAGAGAAGACGGGACGCTTTTCTGTTTCACCAAGTGAACAGACGGAACGCAAAAAAAAAGATGTTAAACTGCTGGAAAGGAACTGGAATTTACCGGGATATCTTAAACAAGGAAGCCAGGGAGCGGTATAGAATGGAAGAAGCCCATATGCTGCACATGCTTGTTGTTGACAAGGCTATTTATGGCTGTTGAAGAAGAATAACGTTAAACTCCCCGAAAAAGTGTGGGGTCTGACACATCCACAGCATTAACCAGCTACTGCCGTTTTTCTACATTAGCCGCCCTGACGGTTATTTTGGATATTAACCGGCTATTTTGCAAAATAGCTGTTTGGCCGGCTATTTTACATATTCACCGCCCTGCCGGTTATTTTGCACATTAGTTTGCACCTGTTTGAACTCGTTACCTGTATAAAAGACACCTGTCCACACACTCAATCAAACAAACTCCAACCTCTCCACAATGGCCAAGACCAGAGAGCTGTGTAAGGACATCAGGGATAAAATTGTAGACCTGCACACGGCTGGGATGGGCTACAGGACAATAGGCAAGCAGCTTGGTGAGAAGGCAACAACTGTTGGAGCAATTATTAGAAAATGGAAGAAGTTCAAGATGACGGTCAATCTCCCTCGGTCTGGGGCTCCATGCAAAATCTCACCTCGTGGGGCATCAATGATCATGAGGAAGGTGAGGGATCAGCCCAGAACTACACGGCAGGACCTGGTCAATGACCTGAAGAGAGCTGGGACCACAGTCTCAAAGAAAACCATTAGTAACACACTACGCCGTCATGGATTAAAATCCTGCAGCGCACGCAAGGTCCCCCTGCTCAAGCCAGTGCATGTCAAGGCCCGTCTGAAGTTTGTCAATGACCATCTGGATGATCCAGAGGAGGAATGGGAGAAGGTCATGTGGTCTGATGAGACTAAAATAGAGCTTTTTGGTCTAAACTCCATTCGCCGTGTTTGGAGGAAGAAGAAGGATGAGTACAACCCCAAGAACACCATCCCAACCGTGAAGCATGGAGGTGGAAACATCATTCTTTGGGGATGCTTTTCTGCAAAGGGGACAGGACGACTGCACAGTACTGAGGGGAGGATGGATGGGGCCATGTATCACGAGATTTTGGCCAACAACCTCCGTCCCTCAGTAAGAGCATTGAAGATGGGTCGTGGCTGGGTCTTCCAGCATGACAACGACCCGAAACACACAGCCAGGGCAACTAAGGAGTGGCTCCGTAAGAAGCATTTCAAGGTCCTGGAGTGGCCTAGCCAGTCTCCAGACCTGAACCCAATAGAAAATCTTTGGAGGGAGCTGAAAGTCCGTATTGCCCAGCGACAGCCCCGAAACCTGAAGGATCTGGAGAAGATCTGTATGGAGGAGTGGGCCAAAATCCCTGCTGCAGTGTGTGCAAACCTGGTCAAGAACTACAGGAAACGTCTGATCTCTGTAATTGCAAACAAAGGTTTCTGTACCAAATATTAAGTTCTGTTTTTCTGATGTATCAAATACTTATGTCATGCAATAAAATGCAAATTAATTACTTAAAAATCATACAATGTGATTTTCTGGATTTTCTTTTTTTAGATTCCATCACTCACAGTTGAAGAGTACCTATGATAAAAATGACAGACTTCTACATGCTTTTCAAGTGGGAAAACCTGCAAAATCGCCAGTGTATCAAATACTTGTTCTCCCCACTGTATATATATATATATATATATATATATATATATATATATATATATATATATATATATATATATATATATATATATATATATATATATATATATATAAGAGAAATTTATATATTTATAAGAGAGAAATTTGGTCCCCCCCAATGTTGACTCCATGGTTTAGGCCTTGACTGGGACACTGTGAGCCCAGGAGGACCCGTGGGAAGTGGACATGGGGGGGGCTGGAAGCGAGTGCACACATGGGACAGGGCGGGGGGGGCGTGGTTTAAAATGAAGGCATCTGATTGGTTCTTTCCCTTCCTGGCAAGCCTCTGGTCCTGGACCAATCCGTTTCATTCGGACCGAATGGGCGGGGCTTAGAGGTGCCTCTTTCAAATCTTGCTAGCTTATCAGGGATCAGGGATTTGTTGCATAGAATACCTTTAAATTGTATGAAAACAATTCAGGGATACTTAGTGGTGCCCACCTGATTTGATCTTTGTGGTTTCATAAATGTTAGATAAACAATAGCAAATTTAAAAAGATGTATATATATCCTTCTTTATCTGAAATTGTACTGGTCTAAAATGAAAAAGTTAAATAAACATGGGATTAAAAAAAGGGGTATAAATTATGCTCATGTTAGTGAAAGTTTGCAAAATCTAGTCTGAATTGTGTATTTTGGGACAGATTCTTTTTCCCTTTCTGTTTGTAGTGGTTCACTAAGTTAATAATACACAAACTAGTTTAAATTATGCATTAATCTGTCAGTAAAAGCAGCAAAACAAACAGGAAACAGAACATTTCGCTCTTACTTGAAAACACTACCATAGAAAGGCATTTGCAAAGCTGTTAGCAACGGTAAATCACTCTCCTTTTAGCTTTTAATTTGGTTTCTGGAAACTCCTACTACTGCTACATGCTCAAAGGTTTTAATTTGTTTTATTAAAAGAGTTTTAATTTGTTTTAGTAAAATAGTTTTAATTTATTTGAGTGTGACCAGTAAAATCCAAACTACAGTATGTGCAACATGGATGAAGACACACTCCCATATCTGAATTTCCTCAGATATGGTAAAGATAAAAAAAGATGAAGATGAAGGAGAGTATCTCCAGAAAACCAGCACGAGCATCCAGCTAGTCTGTTATTGGTTGAAAGCTAAGACTCCGGGGCTGCGACCCGCTACATCAAAAACTCTTGCATGCAGCAGTCAAAGGATAGAAAAAGAAGTTAAAAAGATCCCTTCTCTAGCTGAACCGAGTGGAGTGAGACACAGCCACCAGAGAGAAACAATCAAAAAGTCTTTTTGATTGACAGAAACCCGCGACGAGTCATTTCCTGGGTCTAAGTAAAATCAAATAATGAGCGTCTTTTGTTGTTGTTGTTGTTAGTTGTTGTTTGTATGCTTCCACAGAGGAAATAAGTTTTTTATATTAATCACTCAAGAGTTATATAAATCCTTGTTATCAGAATTTTAAAACAACTTTAACTCATAAAAGAAAAATACTTTTGAAATGTTGACCTTCTCCGTAACGGAGCATGAATCCGGGGGAACTGTCACATTACCACCTTAAACGAGCCTTAAACGGGCACACTCACACCCCGGGGCCATGGTGCTACCTTTAACTGCTTTATCACCATTTAAATCTTTTCACACAGCGACAGTAAGAAGAATTGTCATGTATATTCTCCCTCTGCTCTGAACCTCATCCTCGTGATCTGTTATAA
Source organism: Cololabis saira (assembly GCF_033807715.1). NCBI lineage: Eukaryota > Metazoa > Chordata > Actinopteri > Beloniformes > Belonidae > Cololabis > Cololabis saira. The sequence goes on along the minus strand of NC_084605.1, from coordinate 20,168,106 downwards.
AGCACGGCAAGGACATATGGCCCTGTCATGGCGGTATATTTGTCGTGCTCATAGAGCTGGAAGAAATGTAATTTGGCTGTTTGTTTTGTTTGATTGTCACAAACAATTGCACTTGGTGAGATGGTAAAGCGATGATATTTCATAGGTTTTTTTTTCTGCAGTGCATTCTGTCACATCCACACAAGAGGAATATCTGAAAACTTCATCATCATGTCATAAAGATGCAATTACAATTCCTCTCCATGGATCACTGCGGTTTATTCATTTTCTTTCAAAGTAAATATGTTTGTGCCTTCAGTTCACATCTCTTGGAAATAGCTTTTGCCTTCAAATAACCTCACATCTCCCTTTCACATGAGGCCACGAGGGTTTGTGAAGTTATGTTTGATATTATGGATACAAAGTTAGCCGTTAGCTCTTTAGTATTTTCATTCTTGACTAAACTACTGCTGGAATGTAAAATGCAAAATTAAAAGATATTTTTGACATAGTAAAAGTAAATTGATACACATCTTTAAAGTGAATCAGCTTTTTAGTCTGGTACCTATTACTGTGGTATCGTTAAATTGCAATTTTGTGCAAATATTAGCAAATATTATCCATTAAAAACCATGCTTTTGTTATTTTTATTCGCGTGGAAAACTATGATGACAATCATCAGATTATTGTGGATCTTGGTCTTTGACAAAAAGCATATATTTTTTCCACTGTGCCATTGTTAATTTAATAAAATAGGAGACAAAAACCTTAGGACAATACCAAGTACCCCCTAACTGCTTCTGTACAATGTAAGAGCATTAGTAGCAGCCAACTGCTGCTAATCATCAGCCCTTGATACTTAGATCATAAGCAGGTCTGCAGATTTCTATTAAAGAAAACTGTCTGGGGCGTTCAGGTGTGTGTTACCACAATGCCAACGGGGAAAGACATAAGCAACTGGCTGAGCGAAGCATTTGTTTCTGAACACCAGTCTGACATACTGGCTCACACAGCAAGACGATGAACAGAGGCCCACCAGCAAAGCTGCATCAGAGTGGCCAAAAAATAGATCTAAGTCTAGTCATCAACCTGATTTAAATATTATGGTGGGATCTTAAGAGAGCTGTGCATAAGCAAATACTCAGAAACCTCAATAAACGGAGACAGAGTTGTTTAGAAGAACAAGAGCAAAATTCCTCCACGATGTAATGAGACACTCATAAAGTCAAGCAGGAAACAACTACTTCAAGTTATTGCTGCTGGAGGTGGACAAAAAAGCTTCTGAACCAAGGGTGAACCAAGTATGACGCAGGATTTGTTTTCTCTTTTTGGCTTTATGTTTGTTAAATATGTCATTCATGCTCCATGGATAGTGGGATAGGTGGTCTCATTCAACTGTGAATGCTTTGTTCCTTCTGTTATCAATTAACCCTTTAATCTCCAGCCTTTTCTCAGGCGTATGTTCTTAGATGCATGTGACCCCTGTACTGGGGGCTTCTGTTTTAATGTTATGTCTGAACATTTGTACCAAGACAGATTTTATGTAAGTCATGAGCCTTATGCAACGCACCCCTGGCTCTTTGCTCTCCCATTTAATTCCCTGCGTTTGGCTTCAGCGCCGTTCGTTTACATTAAAGTTCCCATTAGCGTGAGCGATGCAGGGTGATGCCCAGTTACTCTGCGAGAAGGAAAGGGATTAGTATCTTTCCTGTGTGTTTAGAGTGCAGGTGGTATTTACCGGCGTGTTTATGCCTGGATTATGATTAATGACTGTTAGTAGATTAGAGAAGGTCCGTTTGCTTCTGTGTGATCAGTTTTCCCGGACAATAAAGTTAGTCCTTTTATATAGCAGTTTCTCTCAGGGCCTTATCTTGATTGGCTAGCGGATGACGGGGTGGGAGAGGCGATCTGGTGGTGAGGATCTCAGGCAGTCTCAGCAGCGTTGTATCTATAGGGAGCACAAACATCCAATCTCCTTTACGACCTGAGGCTCCCTTATGGACAGATGAGGACTGGGTGGGGGTGTCATCATATATTGAAAGATTCAGACAATACCTTGGATTCTTGGATACTTTATAGCATTGAGGAGGAATCGTAAGAAAGTGGGATTCCAGTTTACATGGGTCAACGCAATTCTCCCGAATAATCCCCACAAATTCTGTACGGAGTTACCCCATACGAGGTCCAGCTACAACTCACCTTATCCTCCGCTGGGAGTGAGAGGGAAGACGAGGATGAGCGATGGGCCTGGAGGGTCCAAGGACGAGGTATGAAGAGTAAAACCAGCCAGAAACCAACTGTTTTCAATGTGAAAACTCAACACCATGCCGCCCCTGCTGCCAGCCCGGCACCACTGGACCAAACTGCTGCTCACGCTCTTCTTCAATGCCTTCAACCAACAGGTACATTTTTAACGTCCATAAATCTTTAACACTCACTTCACAGAGGAATCCTTTAATTTATTGTATGATGCACGATTGTATCCTCTTGAATCTTGAACAAAAACTTTCAAAATATGAATGCATTTTATTTTCCAAATGGAGTTTTGACTACGGTGGACTTGTAGTTTTTCTTGTCAGAGGCATCCTGAAACCTGAGCAATATCACTTTACTGCTAAGTATATTGTGTGTAAACTGTTAAAATATACAAGGAATAATTTGTGGAGTTCAGACCGTTTAAAGATGGTTTAATCTCACTAAAAGAAGACAGGAGCTCTTGGCGTTCCCTCTCGGAAGATTCGGCTGCGGATGAGTTCTTGACAAGACAATCCCTCTGAATTTAAAAGTTTCTATTGGCCAGCACACACTGGGCATTTGTTTTCCATCGTAGGTCCCTGGATGAGCATTGGACATAACTTACAGAGACTCCAAGTGCACTAACATAGTGAGCCGAGTTTATAAATTATTTGGATCAAGTACAGATTACACTGAGGTGAAAATGTTCCCTCGGTAAAAGAAGATACTCCTGATGATATACTGCCCTCAAGTGGTGAAGTATGGATACTGCGATGTCTACTGCACTAGACATACTTTTTTTTTTAAATTTGTACGGGTCTTCAAAGCAGATTATTTTCCACATATTGATTTGGTAAAGATTTTTACATTGAATGCCACTTCCTGACACACCCCTCTCCATTTCACTGGTCTTGGGATAAATGGCAGTATGAGTCACCAGGGGAAAGTGGGGGTCCTGGGAATTGATCTGAAAACCTTCCACTTGGAGGGGAACTGACTCTACATGCTACTCCTGGGCCACCCCAAAACCACGGTTAGTCTTAGATGAAACCCAGACCCCCCTCTTTCCAATCACTTCTTCTAGGTCAGGGGTCGGCAACCCAAAATGTTGAAAGAGCCATATTGGACCAAAAACACAAAAAACGAATATGTCTGGAGCCGCAAAAAATGAAAGGTCTTGTATAAGCCTTAGAATGAAGACAAATGGTGAAAGGAGAAATGTCAAAAAAAAAAGTCAAAATGTGGAGAAAAAAGTCAAAATTTAGAGAAAAAAGTCAAAATGTTGAGATTAATGTTGAAGTACAATCTCGATAAAAAAGTTAAAATGTTGAGAAAAAAGTCGAAATGTTGAGAAAAAAGCCGAAATGTCGAGATTAAAAAGGAAAGGAAAAAGGAAGAAAAAAAAGAGGAAAAAAAGGAAAGAAAGAAGAAAAAAGAAAAAAAAACAAGAAAAGAAAGAAAAAAAGGAAAAAAAGAGAAAAAAAGAGAAAATAAAGACAAAGAAAGAGAAAAAAAGGAAGAAAAAAAGAAGAAAAAAGGGAAAAAAAGGAAAAAAGGAAGAAAAAAGCAAAAAAAACAAGAAAAGAAAGAAAAAAAGGGAAAAAAAAGAGAAAAAAAAAGAAAAGAAAGAGAAAGAAAGAGAAAAAAGGAAGAAAAAAAGAAGAAAAAGGGGAAAAAAAGGAAAAAAAGATTAAACATTTTTGAAAAAGCTCCAGGAGCCACTAGGGTGGCGCTAAAGAGCCGCATGCGGCTCTAGAGCCGCGGGTTGCCGACCCCTGTTCTAGGTGTTCCAAGGGGAATGCCAAGGTGCTCCCAAGCCAGTGGAGAGACAGAATCCCTCCAACATATCCTGGGTCAGCTCCGGGGCCTCCGAAATATGTCTTAAATACCTTCCTTGAGAGGCCTCCAAGATGCATCCTGACTCTAGAACGAGTCCCTCTCAAAAGAAGAGCTCTAAAGGAGAGTCCAGGTCCCTGTGGAGGAAACTCGACTCACTGCTAATAAAGCTCTGCAAACCTTCAGGTTCATAGAGGTGATGACTCAGATGCAGTACTCGAGTTGTAAAAAAAAAAATCAGGGGGGATGGTGGATTTTATCATATGGGGACAGATAATTTGTGCTGATTACAAATAATATAATATATTACAAATAATAGCACTGACCAAAACACCTGCAGAAATACTGCAGGAATGACATAGCAGCAGTTAAATGCAGCCTTCTGTAAGCTTTAAATATCCACTGGGCTTACATCAAATACATCAAAACACAACAATAAAAAACAGTTTTCTGAACTTATCAATATGACTCTGTCCTTCACAGGATAAGTAAAATGGATCACTGCAAAAACTCAAAATCTTAACAAGAATATTTGTCTTATTTCTAGTTAAAATGTCAAATTTTAGTAAAAAAAATCTCATTACACTTAAAATAAGACTCATCACTGGAAAAAACAACAATTTTCACCTGTTTCAAGTTGATTTTCACTTAAAATAAGTAGAAAAATCTGCCAGTGGAACAAGATTTTTTTGCTTGTAATGAGAAAATAAATCTTGTCCCACTGGCAGATTTTCCTACTTATTTCAAGTGAAAATTTACTTGAAACAGGTGAAAATTGTCAAATAAGTTATTTTTCTGGTTTTATTTTTCTGGTGATGACTCTAAATGTTGAAATAGCAGTAAAACCACATTCATTGATGAAATGACACAAGGGATGGAAAGGAGGGATGGCAGTTTTACAGGGGGGATGATTTGGACCGTTTTTATTTCAGGGGGGATGCCATCCCCTCTCAACTTGAGTACTGCTCAGATGGGAACGTACGGTGTGAAGCATCACAACAACTACCACCACCGATCTCTTTGAGTCCGCCTCACAGCCTTCAACAGCTGTTTTGGTTTTATGTCCATCCTTCAGCCGGTCCAGCAATCACTTGTTTGTGAGCCTGTATGAGATGTGAAGGGGCGGGAAAGTGGGGCCACATGAGGTGGTCTGCTGGTTCTTCACTGGCCTCGTCCGAGTTACCCACTTGGGTTTGCTTTTGTGGTCTGTCTAGTTATCTCAGGTGACCCCCAGATACAAACGCCGGCCCGGTTGACAGCAGGCACCTGTCTCCAGGTGAAACGACCAGGATCCACTTTGTTTTTAGATCTATAATTTATTTACTGCGGATATAAACTGTCATCATGAGTGTAATGTGTACGAATGAAACTCATATAGTCATAACTTTTCTGTGAATGTACGTAAAGGTGACGGGCTCGCTGCTTGAAAGCCTCATTTCCAAGCGGACTGAGTACTTGGAGAACTGCAACAGAACCCTGACAGCAGCTTCCTTCCCACCAAATGGTTCGTCTTCACACATTAGTCATCTCACTGAATGATTGGACGTTATTTTCCTATTTATTTATCTTCTTTCATTGGCAGGAAGCTTCTGTAAAGGATCGTTCGACATGTTCGTGTGCTGGCCTCACTCACTTCCCGGGAATGTGTCCGTCCCCTGTCCTTCCTTCTTACCGTGGATCGGAGAAGGTAACGTTCATTCCTTTACGGACTTTCCTTTGTCAGCTGAGTCGTTTCAGGTCAGTCAGTCGATTAACTGATGGGTCACAAGACTTTATCTGGAGTTTCTCTCACATTCAGTTTGCCTTTTTTCTCTCAGTGTGTTCATTAGAGGAAATGTCTTTGACTTAATTTCAGGTGGCACCAGGAGGGCACATCGGGAATGCTTGGAAAGTGGGATCTGGCGCCAGAGAGAGAACTCCTCCGATCCGTGGCGGGACGATTCTGAATGCCTGGATGACCGGTTCTTCAAAGACGAGGTGAGGAGGATGGTTTCAGGTGAGTTTTTTTTTGTTGAGCCAAATGGTTTCGGTCCGTAGGGCGTGAATCAAACCCCGTCGGTGTTTGCCTGACAGTCAGAAACAGCTGAGGAGAAGCAGCGTTTCCTCCAGTGATTTTATCTTGTGTTTCCAGGAGGATGAGATGTTTCGCCAGACCGCCCTCAGGCTCATCTCTGTCATCGGATATTCGCTGTCCCTGTTCTCCCTGACTGTGGCCACCCTCCTCATGGGCATGCTGAGGTGAGGTTTCCGATGAGCAAGACAAAAGGTGTTTGGCTCTGAAGTCAGCCCTGTAGCCTCGGTCATTTTTTTTCTTAGTTATAAAGACGTAATAAACTTTTCATTATTTCTTGAGACCTGGGATGTACTAAACCATCTACGTCAGGGATATTCAATTGGCAGCCCGCGGGCCACATGCAGCCCGCCAGGAGCTTTTTGTGGCCCCTGATCATATTTCAAAAAAGGGGGTGTTTGTTGAAAACATTTTTTTTTTTTTTTTTTTTTTTTTTTTTTATAATAGTGATGCACCGAATGTTCGGCCGAAAATAGCAAAAAAAACACTTTCGGTGTTCGGTGGAATAAGTGGGGAAAAAACCGAACAGTTAATAACAGCTGGAGTGAGGGAGCAGTGTTAAACGCAGTTGTATAGAGGACTTGTTTACATCATTAGGCTTCTAGGATTGGCCTGAATTTTTTTTCATTTGAATAATTGAGGACTTTGCATTTCAGATGGAACTTCTAAGCCTCCTATAATTCGTGATTGTTTTGTTTTGCTGATATAATGCACAGATGTGTCATTAATAAAGGAGCTTATGGTTAATATTTTAGTTGCTTATTTATAACATCAAACTGGCTACTATGGACTAAAATGCTTGTGCTCAATGCTTAATATAATATTCAAATAAGGAAATCTTGGTGGAAAGTGGTGCTATGTCATTATGGCGTGTTTTATTAAAAGTAGGTCAATATCAATTTCATTAAGTTTGCACAATGCATGGTTTCAAAATGAACTTGCATTCAAAATAATATTTCTTTATCTGAATATTATATTTAACATTCACAATTACTAAATCTGGAGTCAATTAATACATAATTCATATGTAAACTAGATATATTCAAATGTATAATACAAATGTATTATATTTACATAAGTCTTTGTCTTTGAGTGCAAAATACATTTTGAAAACCCCCACATTTTCAAATTGTGCGGCCCTCTCCATACAGTCCTTTTGCAGATGTGGCCCCCGGCCGAATCTAGTTGAATACCCCTGATCTACGTCTTCAAAGCAGAACAAAGGAAAAGTTCATGTTCGGCTTAATTTGACAGAACTCTCAAAGGCTTAAATCAAGGCCACTGGAAGTCTGTTTCTTTTGTTCATCATTCGAGCCAAACACCAAAATAGCAACATCTGGGGTGAAACCAGAAAACTGCAGTTCACCGAGTGGCCACTAGAGGCCAGCTTCAAAAGCGACTCGATCCCCATTCACCGCCATGTTAAAACATCCAACTTTGCAGCAGAAACAAACATTTTTAAAGCCCGGTTCAAAAAACAGTTTTTGGACAGACTTGAGAAGAATTAATTTAAAGTAATAACAATTAGCATCTCAGGTTAACAGAACGTAAGTCAGCCAAGCTTGAAAGCATAACTGCGATCTTCCCAGGTCCGCCTCTGGGTGATGTCACAGGTGGTTTATCTACATCTTCATACAGTCTAACAATCAGCTAACCAGCAAACCCCAACCAGACCAAGCTCCAAGGTTGAGGTCCTCCAGGAGCCTCAGTGGGCTGAGCTAACGCTCGGCCCCAGAGGAGTTGGAGCTCTGGCATTTTGCTAGCGACATCAGGATTTAGTTCATTCTTGTTAGCATCCCAGGCTGGCATTAATGTGTACTAACTATGTGCTGATTTTTGATTAACTGGGTGGGCGGAGTCAGCTCCTGCAAAGAAGGCCTTGTCCAGTTGGGCTTTAAAAGATACTTATCTGACTAATCTTCTTTTGTGTTATTTTTTTCCACCATTTCTCTACTTTTTGCAGCTTTTTACTGTGTTTTGTTCCAATTTTTGCTTGATGGATTGAAAGTGTTTTCCCCCCTTCTTGAAATGTTCCTCATAAAAGATTTGCAAGGGCCGTGACTCTGACGTGCTCGTCACTCACGTTCTGCTGCGGTACTGTAGCTTCATCCGTGCTGATGTAACGCAGGGTGACACGGGACTGTTCCTCCATCAACCGTTGCTCACAATAGTATGGGGAAGGTCATCCTTTACTAACAACATTATAAACCATGAAGAAGGATTTTCCTCTTCCTCCCGTGTCGTGAAACGGGCCCCCGGTAATGCTTTTAAAGCCGCACAGGAAGCGCGGATCAATGCCATCCTCAGGCCGTTCCCGTATCTGCTTTCCAGGAAGCTCCACTGCACCAGAAACTACATCCACATGAATCTGTTCATGTCGTTCATCCTGAGAGCCGTGGCTGTCATTTCTAAAGAGGTCACCCTCCACATCATGTACTCAAACCTGCCCAAGGACGACCCTGGATGGAGCTCCTACTCCAGCTCCCCGGTATTCTCACCGCCGACTCTTATCACATATAATCATATTGTTAACAATCCTTCGTCTAAACACTGGACTCATTTAGATTAATGTTTAACAGGTGGTGCTGATGTGCAAATTCTCCAAAGTGTGCATGGAGTACTTTGTGGCCTGCAACTACTTCTGGCTCTTGGTGGAGGCCATCTTCCTTCACACGCTGCTGTTCACCGCCGTGCTGACCAAGAGACGCCTGCTGAAGAAGTACATGCTGCTGGGATGGGGTGAGTCCCAGATGGACAGGTCCTGCATGTGAAGGCCTCGGTTCTGGGAATCGGTCAGCAGTTGGTGATATTGAAATATCATCCAGTTAATAGCCCCTATTTTCATCCTGTTTTTGTGTTAAAACATAACACAAGGCAAGTTTATTTGTATAGTACAATTCAACAGAAGGTAATTCAAAGTGCTTTACATCAACATTAAAAGCAGCAAGGCACAATTAAACAGTAAACAAATAAAATGAAATAAAATGATAAGAAAAGAGGTAAAATAATAAAAAGCACAAGTTGTTAAAAATAAGGGCAGTAGAGTACAGCAGGTAAGTATTTAATTTAAGAGTACGCTTCAGTAAACAGTGATGTTTTTAGGCCTGATTTAAAGGATCTACAGTTGGAGCAGACCTCAGGTCTACAGGAAGTTTGTTCCACCGGTGAGGAGCAGAATAACTGAACGCTGCCTCACCTTGCTTGGTTCTGGTTCTGGAATCACAACAAACCAGATCCAGATGAACCTCAGGGGTCTGGGAGCTTCATAGGAACTAACAGATCAACCATGTATTCTGGTCCAAGACCATTCAGTCCTTTGTAGACCAGCAGTAAGATTTTAAACTCTATCCTTTGACTCACTGGAAGCCAGTGTAGTGATTTCATGACCGGTGTGATATGGTCCAGTTTCCTGGTGTTTGTAAGGACTCTGGGGGCAGCGTTCTGGATCAACATCATCTGATCATAGCAGGTCGTAGTATTAGCCAAGAACAACCTCAGATGAGCAGCAGCATTTATCTTTCCCACTGCGCCATCATTTAAATAACAGAATTGAAGCCAAACAATAATAATAAGGGCAAAACTAAGTACCCCCCCATGAATCAGTAGCTTGATGTATTTATTTCCTGCAGGACTGTATCAGAATCTTACACGGCTCTGTTGGGTTCGACCTAACGCACATGAGCCGATTGCTGCTGAGCATCAGTTGAGCGGGACCGGAGATCGGACAACTGGAAGATCCTGAACTCTCTTCTGTTTCATGGTGTTTATGCCAAAAATAATGTTAAAATTAAAGCTGCAAGCAGCGATGAACGGGCCCTCGCGCGTGCAATTTTCACCAATAAAGTTCAAGTACTCAATACCGAGTCCGATTACACCACCCACGAGTCTTTATGTCAAACCATTCAAAAGTTATTGCAGAAAATATAAACTATCACATATCAACCAATCAGATAAAGGGGCAGGGCTAAATTGCACCAATTAATGTCAAGGACTCAAAACATAGTCCGTTGACACCACCCACGACTCTCTATGTCAAACCATTCAAAGGTTATTGCAGAAAATCGGAACTATCAAATATCGACCAATCAGCTACTAGAATCACTTCCCGTTTAACGTTGAAGTTTGACGCGGCGCCACGGCCACGCCATTTCACAAAAACTCACGATTTTGATAACTTTTCATCGTTAGCGTCTTTTGTGTCTCCTGAGCTAGTTTTATGTCGAACGGACGATCCTGCTAGGAGGAGTTCGTTAGAGTACGACACATGAAAATGGCATAAATTGTGCCAAAATTACACGATTAATTAAAAATGGCCGACTTCCTGTTCGGTTTCGGCCATGGCGCCAAGAGACTTTTCTTTAAGTTGCGACATGATACAGGTGTGTACCGATTTTCGTGCATGTACATCAAACCGTATTGTGGGGCTTGAGGCACGAAGTTTTCTAGTGGGCGCTGTTGAGCCATTAGGCCACACCCATTAATGCAAACCATTAAATATAAAAAATGTTGCCAGGCCTGGCTTGCGTACAAAATCTGGTGACTTTTGGGGCACGTTTAGGGGGGCAAAAAGGCCCTCATTTCGTGAGAAGAAAAACGAGAGAAAAAAAAAAAAGATTCCTACAGATACAATACTGTAGGAATACTGTAGGAATACTTTGCACTGTAAGTGCTCGGGCCCTAATAATAATAATAATTGTTGCGATTTCAATAGGGTTTCGCACAAGCCTTGCTGGTGCTCGGGCCCTAATAATGAATCTTGGGTACGTGTGATACTGATTCCAGGTTTTCTGAGAGGATGAGCAATGGCGTTTACTTTATTCCAGCTCCTAAATCCAAACAAAACAGAGCTAAATGTCTGTTTTGGATTACCGATGGGTCGTCTGAGTCGAGGTCCAAACTCTGACGAGACCATTCTGAAGCTTCGACTCTTATTATTCTGATGTAGCTCTAAAGGTGTGCTTCGGTGCGACTCGGTTTGATCAAGCTTTATCGGTGGGACAGATGGCATATCTCTAGATATTTGCAGTAGTTCTTGGTACTTCACAGTTGGAGGTCCGGTGCCTGCAAAGAAACCCAAAACCATCCCCCCTCCACCACTGCACTTAACAGTGATTGTGAGACATCACTCCTGAAATAATGTGGTTGGTTGTTACCGAACACTGCATGGCCTCTAGGCCACTCAGGTCCACTTTGGTCTCTTCTGTCCACCAGACATCCTCCAGAACCAACCTGTTCAGGTGAGGTTCTCTGAACCTCAGTCGTGCTTCCAGTTTCTTCCTACACAGGAGACGGTTTCTCCCGACAACCCTTCATAAAAGACCACAAGTCTTCTTCCAGTTGTTCTCTCATGGACTTAATAATTACATGTAACATGCTCAGTGAGGCCTGTAGAGTCTATTTTCCAGTTTACGATTGTGTGGTTTGTCCTTTTTTGAGGAATGGATGGTCTGACCTAGCGCTATTTGCTGGGATGTCCACTGCCGGGAAGATTGGCATCCATCGTGAATGCTTTGAGCTTGTGAATAATCTTTCTCACTCTAAAAGAACGGATTGTAAATTGTTCAAAAATCGTTTCATAATCTTGTCCAGATTACTTTGCAGCTCCTCTAAGACTATTGCTTGTGTCTTTCCCTTTTGCCAGTTTGTTAACTTGCAGCTGAATGCCGTAACAAATTAACTGAATGTCTGGGTTTGATAGAGGCGCTATGGAATCCTATGGAGGCTGTGGGGGTTACTTAGTATTCCCCACATGCATTTTTTTTTTCTTTTTGGATTCATTTTTGTCAAATAAATATTATTATTGAAAAAATTCAAACATATTTCTGTTTGTCTAAGATTAGGGTTGCCTTGTTTAACATGTTTTACACTATAATCATGGCTAAAAGAGGGTTACTAACCTCTGCATGTCTGTAAATTGGTTTAAAAAAAAAACTATCCATCCCTTTTCTGCAACTCTTCTAAAACCTGGTCACAAAGGCAACTGGCTGGGCATAGATCCCCAGACCTTCACCTAGTCTAGGTTTGTTGGGGGTTCAGGGAGGCGCTATCATCCCAGCTAAGAGATAATCTTTCCCCTGGTTCTGCCCCCCAAGGCCTCCTTCATGATACAGTAGGCCCAACAACGCCCCACTGGAAGGCGTTAAGTCGGCCTTCCCAATCAAACGCTCAAACCACCTCAACTGGCCCATTGCCATGTGGAGAAGTGAGTACCAGCATCCCTTGAGTTAAATGATGGATCCGCTGGTTTGTCGGGAGTTTGGCAGAACAGCAGATCAAGTCTCTATAAGTCTTGTTCCTGGTGAAGTTACAAGCATCCAGAGCAGGAAATAAATACACAAAAGCTTCATTTCCACTTTCAGGTATAGATAGATTGTTTTAGCTGACAGAAGGTGTTTCTTGCTGTTTAACCTTTTCAGGAACCCCGGTCTTGTTCGTGGCCCCGTGGACCGTAGTCAAGATCCTGTACGAAAACACAGGGTAAGACTTACTGCAGTTTTTATTTTCACAGAAAACTACTTAAAGCAAACTGACTTCTTGACTTGTGAATTGTCTTCTCCTCCAAAGATGCTGGTCAATCGTGAACAAATGGTTCAGGTGGATAATCAGGGGCCCGATTACTCTATCAGTGCTGGTAAGAGACGTTTCTGATCCTCGTCTACATGTCTCACAACCAGAATACGCTCAAGTTAGTCACAGATGTCTGGTTGGAGTTGCAAAGCCAGATTTAGTAAATGTTGGTCTGATTTCACGCTCGGTTTCGTGGTTCCCATCTTGTGCAGTCATATGACGATGTGGTGAAGCTGCTGCCGTCACAAGCTAGGCTGAAACGAACTATTTAGCAGCGAGAGCAGCTTTTTCAGAAGCTCTGGTTCCTGCTGACTTGGTCCTGTCATTTCTCTTCTCTGTGCATCGCAGGTTATCTTCTTCATATTCATCAAGATCCTGATGCTGCTGCTGTCCAAGCTGAAGGCAGATCAGGTCAAGTTCACCGACTACAGATACAGGTATTCAGACGTGCAACATTTGGAGAGGTTTGAGGTTTGGTGCACATGAGCGGGTTGGTGGATAAACAATAAAATCATGTCCCAAAAATGTACGTTATTTAGGGGAATTTAGGTTAAACGGATCAATGATGACATCATTTTAGACGTACCAACGGGGGTCCGTGATCTTCGGGCTCTCGGGAGGCGCTGCATTGGAAAAAAATCTGATAGCAGATAACAATTAATGCGCTCACATCAAAATGGAAAACATTGAACACCCACAAAAGTGACTGTGAAAGTTCAAAAAACACTATCCAAAAAAAATGCCCCGTCATACAAGAAGCCACGATCATCAGGATCCAGAAACTAAATGAGCTAAAACTAATTCCAGATGGAGGGGAAGGAATGCTGTGAAGGGTTAAATTCCTTCTGGAGATGATGGATGCTGCAACCTCGGAGCAAAAAGGAGCAGGACCAACCGCCATGACATCAGCGGCCAATTTCTTTCACCTCTGATTAGAGTCTGTGGAACGAGTAGCTCACACATCTGGAAAGCAAACATTGAGGTTGAGAGGCGTAAACAGGTTTTCGAGCATCATACCATAGTTTTCAGGGAAGGTCTTGCATCGTTCAGCAAGATGATGCTCAACTCCACCACATCCAGTAGAGAAGCTTAGGTTTGTCGTAGAAGAGTCTGAACCAGCCTGGATCTGGTCCAGAGCATTTGTTCAGTACGTTTGTTGTTCTGGATGAAGTTTGTATGCATGTACGAGTTAAACCCCGACACGTCCTGCGTTCACCCCCACCAGCTTGGCCAGAGCGACGCTGGTGCTGATTCCTCTGCTGGGAGTCCATGAAGTGGTCTTCACCGTGCTGATAGACGAGTGTATGGAGGACAACAGTCGCTACGCTCGAAACTTCGTCAACCTCACGCTCAGCTCTTTCCAGGTAACACGAAGACCATCTGGACCATCTACCTCCGGCATCCAGACCTTAATATGTGCTCTTTGTGTTTTCAGGGGTTAGTGGTGGCTGTGCTGTACTGTTTCGCCAACGGAGAGGTACGTGCCCTCCGTCTCCTCACTGGCAGGTTTCTAGCAACAGCAAATCTTGTTTTCTGCTTAAAACCATCTACCGCATTGGCCCGAATATAAAACGACACCCTCCTTTTCAAGACTCAAGTTTGACACCAAATTCAATTTTTATACAGAAAATAATGACAGTACATCTGAAACAAATGATTATAACAATATATTCGAGAGAAAAAGCATGTTATTTTGCCTCATTCAAATCATCATCTTGAAGTTTGCATCATAACTTCTCCTCAGCTGCCGGTTAACCTGGCCGATCTTCAACCCACTTTTCTCCAGATTGTCACTACGTTTTCAGATTCAGATTCAGATTCAGATTCAGATTCAGATTACTTTATTTGCCATTTGTGTTAAACACATAGGACTTTGTTACGGTGGTAACAGTGCATTCAGTATTTTTTCACATATAAATAAATAAATAACAGACACATAACACCACCGTGAGGGAGTAAACAAACGTTTAGTAAACGTTTCTCCATTTTTTGTTATCTCTTCTCTTATTTTCTTCTCTTTTCTTTCTTACCGCTATTTTTTATTTTTCTTCTTCGTGCTACCGCTATTTTTATTTTTCTTCTTTGTGACGGGTTTGCTTTGGCCTGGGGAATTACGTTCAGCATATCTGGCGCCATCTAGCGTTGTGAATTGGTATAATGTCTAGACCCCGAATGTAAGACGACCCCCACTTTTTTATTTCAATGCAAAAAACGCCGTCTTATATTCGGGCCAATATGGTATATAAAGGTTTCGCTGTAAAATGAGGCAACTTCTGTTTCCGTTGCAGGTCCAGGCGGAGATGAAAAAGCGCTGGCAGCTTTTCTTGTTCACCGGCCACTTCAAGGCGGGGACGTGCCTTCGGGGGGCGCCGCTCAAGCAGCTGTGGAAGTGCACCCGGCGGCGCGGCCCGCAGGGCTCCCGGCACTGCGACTCCTTTGACGAAGGCGCCACGTCGACGCCTCTCCACCCCCGCCTGCTGCAGGTGGCGGTGCACGGGGGAGGCGGGGCGCTCGGGGGACTCGGGGAGGTCAAAGGTCAGAGGCAGAAGGGCTACCAGGCGCCGGGGCTGGACTCCCTCACCAGGAAGAGCCTCTCCAGCAGCGACGGAGAGATGACGCTCGGAGAGACCGAGGAGGAGATCCTGGAGGAGAGCCAGTTCTGATCCACTCATCTCCACGGTTACGAACCGGGCGCCACAAAACCAACGAGTCTGTAAAATAATGGAAGTAATGGGACAAACACAGAAATAAGTAAATGTAAAAATACAGGATCAAGACTGATAAATAAAAGCTGATAAATAAATAGAAGAATAACTAAAAGTATTTTACTTTACTTTCACATTTATTTCTGTAAATATATTTCTGTATATAATTTTAAATAAAAATCTTTATTTATTGTATTAACAAAAGTAATTTTTCTTCATTTTGCATAATTTATTCCTTCAGTTTTCTTTTCAATCTGTTTCTTTCCTCCATCGTCTCATGTTATTTTTTTCCATCATGGCTTTGCTTCTGCGTCTCAACGTTTTTGGAGCTACGTGGCAGAGATGTTAATCTGGTGCATTTTTGTTGTCATGGCTACTTCTACTATTTTGTACGGTAACTGTTAACTTTTATCGATATTGGAGACAAACCGTCCAATCGGAGCGCCTGTGATATTCCCACTGCATTTCTAACGACCAGGATGAACCTAAACGCAACGGGCAGCAAGTCCTCAACGTGAAGCATCAACCATTTTTGCAAATTTCCCGGCTCTTATGGCAGAAGAACTTCGTCAAAGTCGACAAACGTGCAAAATTCATAATATTGTGTCTTTATTCTTGTAGATTTATACTAAAACTGTGTGGACTTATTTTTCTCTCAACGTGGCCTGAAGCTCGGTCCAGTCATATAAATAATAATAATAGATAATAATATATCCGAGTGGAGCGTCCTCGGGACTGAACCATGTATTTGAATACAATGTATTTGTTGTCTGAATGTGAAAAATGCTGAACACTGCTTTTTATTTTATTTTTGTGAAGCTTCAAATGTTTTAAAGACTGTGATGTCCCGATAAAACTATCTAATGTTTGTAGACTTACAACAATGTTTGTGCCCAAATAAAACTTGAGTTAAAGGGTCATGACATGCGTCCTCCTCCTCCCCCCGAATCTGGATCTGAATGTGATGCTGGAGAACCGACTTTGCACATTTTCTTACTTCTGCGTTCGATTCAACCCGGAAGTTGGGAGGTAAATAAAAACTCAGCTAAAATGTGTCTTCATTTTCATTTAAAAAAAATCTACGCATCATTTCCTCGTGCACTATTCTCAGTGACGTCATCGACGACATCGCGGAGCGTTATGAAGCAATGAAGAATGGCACGATAACTTGATTTAAGTGTCAAGAGTATTTGTCATGCAGTTTGAATGAAAGTTCCTCAACTTTTATTCTAGAGACATACATTAATTGCAAATTCTTGTTAGTTACTGATGAAAATGTCTGATTCCTATTTTCACAAAGAAATTTTGACATCTGACTAGCATTTAATCATAGATGAGTAACTGCAAAAAGAGCAGCACTGAGAGAAACTGATTTAAAACGTCCCCCTTAAGTTTTACATGCAGTGGAGTACACCAGTAGTTTTTAAAGCTACATTGTACAAGACTAAACATGTTTTTGTAAACATTTTATTTTGGACAGAGAAATTAATACAACAAAAATTACACGATTCAAAAAACAGTACGTTGATCTGGGTGAGTTTTGGCAGTTCAGTGGTTCAGCCTCACCCACAGCAGACTGCAGAGCCAGAACCATGTCTAGAAACCAAATAAAACTAGATATAAAAAGACTTACATATTCTATTTTGGTTGTCTATAACTACCTACTACAGCCTAAATTTTGACATAAAACAATGTGAAATGTGGTGATCCATCTTTACTGTTTTTCCTCCCACCCTCATACATTTGAATAAAATATTAAAATGTAAAACAGTGGGGCCCTGGATAGCTCAGTGGGTTGCATGGCCTCATGCACGCAGTGGAGGGTCCAGTCCCAGCCTGTTGCTGTCTCCTCCCTCCCTCTACCCATTTCCTGGCCACCTAATGTCGGAATAAAGGCAGCTGGTGCAAAAAACAAAAAACTAAACTAGCTTCAATATTGTAAAACTTCATAAAAACATTGTAGTTTATACAATTCCATTGACTTCCGCAGGCAGAGCAGGAAAAGAGAGAACAGGCACAAAGGCTAACTGGGACGCCTATACAGGACTGTCTCAGAAAATTAGAATATTGTGATTTTCTGTAATGCAATCCAATCAGAAGGAGGGGCGGGGCTAATTTCCACCAATTATGTCCAAGGACTCAATACCGAGTCTGATGACAACACCCACGACTCTTTATGTCAAACCATTCAAAAGTTATGGCAGAAAGTAGGAACTATCAAATATGGACCAATCAGATGAAGGGGGGGCGTGCTTTTTGGCGTCTATCGTCGCCAGAGTAACACTTTTGACTGTGAAAAAATAATGCGCGTGGTCACAGGATTGAAACGCACATTTTGATGTATGACACACCTAGATGCACGTTACGGTTCGGGCCGTATTAACTGCCGAAGGAATGGCATAAATTGCGCCAAAATTACACAATTAATTCAAAATGGCCGACTTCCTGTTCGGTTTCGGGCATGGCGCCAAGAGACTTTTCTTTAAGTTGCGACATGATACAGGGGTGTACCGATTTTCGTGCATGTACGTCAAACCGTATTGTGGGGTTTGAGGCACAAAGTTTTCTACAGGGGCGCTGTTGAGCCATTTTGCCGCGCCCATTAATGCAAACCATTAAATACCATTCAAAAAATGCTCGGGCCCTAATGTTATTATGATTATAAAGAATAATTTAAAATCAAACTGAATATGTAAACTGCATGTGCTCACTAATCGAATCTGTGTATGTGTTGAAACTAAGGTGCATTCTTCTGTCTTTTCACTGAAAGTACCATGCTGTAACAGGCACGAGATAAGAGAGGCCCCCAGCAATAAACTAAGGGGGGCCCCAAGCCACCCCCTTTCTCAAGTGTAATAAAACTTTCTCAAGAGAGAGACCGGCAGATCTGGCGGGACGATTGACCAAGCAGGCTGCAGGAGCGCTGCTCTGCCGATCTCACTCATGAGGCCTACTTTAATTCTATCCCAGTCTTGTGTCTTTTTATTTACCTTTTCCAGCTCAATTAAAGAACCCGGGGTGATTGAATTCGATCACAACAATTTGGGGGCGTCGTCCGGGATTGAGATCAGGAAAGAGGTAATTATGAAAAAAAAAAAAAAACAGCTTGGTGCGAAAAAAGGCGAGGACACGGCCCGCGCGGCAAATTCAGGGTAAGCAGACCGTTTATCTGCATTGGATATACTCAAATCAAGACCGTGTCCAAAGTCTTAAGTAAACACCCAGCTGCTGAATTTAAGAACTGTTAAATTTAAGGAATGATAACGGCTGAATTTAATAACTGCTAAATTTAAGGAATGATAACTGCTGAATTATAAGAATTGCTAAATTTAAGGAATGACAACTGCTAAATTTAATGAAGAAAGGACAAAGCTGGAATAGAAAATAAAGAGGAAATATATATAAGTTAAGAGGAATATTTGTTAAGGGTTTAAGTCCCAGGATGTTATTAGAAAGGGTTTATTAACGGTTAGAGTCCGAGGATGTCGGGGTTTGAGGCCCTTTTGAGGGACAGGGTTATTGGAGAATCCTGTTACCGTAGACATTCTGAAGTCTCGGGCGTGGCTGCCCCCCCGTGACGTCGACGGGCGCACGTATTTTTGCTGGGTTAGAGTCCCGGGATTGAGACCACCCAAATTCTAAGAAGCTGCCAAAGAAACTTAAAAAAAAAAAAAGTTGATGGTATGCATTGAGGATGGAATAGGATTTTGGAAACTGTAGAGATGTTTTAAAATGCCCAAGAAACTTTAAATGTTGAGGGAATTTGGCTTTGTGAAGATATTATAAGACCTAAGTTGACATGAGCCTGAAAAACAGATATAGAGATGGTAATATTGTGGAATATATGTAAAAAAATTAAGCAGTGGCTGCTCGCCTTGCTATGAGAAAGGAGGGGCTGCGCTTGTGGGTGAAGCGCCTGCATTTACGTGTGTGCTGGTGTGTGTATGTGTGTATGTGTGTGTGACAGAGACAGAGACTGCGTGTGTATGTGTGTGAGAGAGAGGGAGAGAGAGATGTGAGAGATAATGTGTGTGTGTGCCTTTGTGTATTGTAGCCTATGTTATGTTCATGGAATTTTGTAGATATATTCTGTCATTTTAAGAGAAAGAAAAGTATGATTTAATTGACTTCGTAGTTGGTTTTAAAATCGGAGATTGGTTAGACAGAAAAGTTGCAGGTTCAGATGCCATGGTCGTAAAAGTCCTCTGTCAGATCATGACCTGCTCTGATCGTTAGCAGATTTTATGGTGCTTGGAGATGCAGAGAAGCAGAGATGCAGACTGTTGCTCCGATGGAAGGAGGAGGGGCTGTTTGGGTCTTTCGGCAGCACAGATAACCAGTAAAGCTTTAAAAAAGCTAGAGATTATGTTGATAATAATCTTATTTAGGGGTTGAATAGGTGACAAATTTTAGAATATATTTGGATATTATAAGATAAAATGTTAAGAAGTAAAAGGTTTAAATTCATATGAGCCTCTCTCTGTTGACTTGGTTAAAATAATATGAACAATGAGCTTCTTTAAATGATACATTCTGTGTCTATAAAGGAGACTTTTTATCTGTTAAAAATACATGAGCTTCAGCTTCTCTGTTGACATTTTTTAAGATAACATTAACAATGAGCTTCTTTAAATGATGCATTCTGTGTCTAATAAAGAAGACTTTTTTATTTGATAAAGCATATATGAACTTCGAGAGAGGACTTTTTGGGAGTTTGTTTGTTTAGGTTAAGAATGTTTGGCTGTGTACTGGAGCGCCCCCCCACAGCGAAATATGGTGAATTGGTTAGGAGCGGCTCACGTTCTTTAAGTTTCAAGTGAGGACCTAATAATATTCACGTCTTAGTGGATATAAAGGAGTTGATGAATACAGATTTTGGAATCTGTGATAGTAGGGACATTGTAATTTCTGTCTGTAATTTTTATAGTTGAGGTTACTGTCATTTTTGGGAAGTAGAAGTGCTTTTGCAATTTTTATTTTATTTAGGAAAAGGACCAGATTGAAATGATAAATTACAGATATAAGTTAGAGGTTTTACAATGTTATTTAGGACTTTTCTATGGTTATTAATATTAGGACAGTCAGTGGATAATTTACTTTTACATTTTTGAACAGGGTTTGTCACTTTCTGTTTACTGTAACTGTTGCTGAGAGAGGAAAAATATATAAAGATTATTTTCTTTTTACAAACATTGGTTAGTTCTACATTAGCGAACCAAGGATTTTTTAAATAAATTCGGATTAATTTGAACGAGAGGAGATTGGGAATTTAGAAGGAGTGAAAACTGAAACGCTACCTGGAACACAGGGAGGGGGTCGGAAAAGATAACAAAGGAATGTAGGGGTACGGCCAGATCAGACCATGTCGTAAACATGTTGGGTGAAACAGAAACAGAAAAAAAAAAGAGGGGAAACTTTCAGCGCCAGGCGCGGGGTCAGTGGGCTGGGGTCAGCCCAAGAGATACTGTTAGTAAATCAGCATTAAACACACACAAATTTTATGAACCACCTTGAGCACCCAACCTCCACTACCACATACCATAGAGGGATGGGTGGACAAGGAGGGGCCCGGGGGATTTGGCGAGGGGGTTGCCATAGAGACCCAGGAAAAGACACGCCCCACAAAGAGACAACAGGGGACTGGCTGCTTTGGAGAAAAAACAGACTTTACCATTCACACGCCCCCTCAGGATGAGGGTGAGGCGTAAGCCCTGAGCTCCCTGTGACCTGATGGGGACAGACCAACTGATCATGTTGGGGGTGATGATTCAGTGTGGTCCCGATGGTTTGACGCTGACCTTTCTGGACGGGGGACACGGAGTCAATCAACCATCTGAGTGGACATTGCATGTTATCTCCTCAGCCAGGTCTGGCTGCAGCAGTACAGTATGTTGGACTTTGTTTGAACCAGAAACACCGGCTACTCCTGGTCCGATATACGGTCTATCAACAGTGGCGCCCCTGAGTCGACACCTGGTGTCCTTACGCTTGTTCCCCCAATCCTTTACATATCACATTATTTTACGATACACCTAATGGTAACATGATGCCTTGCACTCACATTATGACACGACTAAGGTGGTATGAAATTATCAAAAGGCCTGCCCTCATGTATCATTGGCTTTGCGTCTAGGCCATCAGGCTAAAGATTTAAAGCCTCCAAAGCAAAATTATTATCACCACCCAATAGTTGTACGACATGGTGAAACAACTAGGTGTTAGGATTTAGAGTTTTTCTGTAACAGGATCATCAACAAGTGATCCTGTTTCAAAAGGGGGAGTAAGGTTGGTAATTATGTGACGTGTAAACACGACCCTACATGTATACAGCATGTAGCAGTTAAAAGAAATTAATCAAAAAAGAAATTAAGAAAATGAAGCATCAAATATTTCGTATACACACGAAGGATATCATAGGGGAAAACCACACAAGTGCATGCAAAGAATCGTTTGTGACGATAAAGTCAGGGAAGACTTAGTGAAAACACCATTTGACAAAGCGATTAATTTGTTTGTAGACGGATACTGTTTTAGATACTGGAACGAAGGGTTACAATTAGCATATGCGATAGTAAACGAGGAAGACGAAACATGGGTAACAGTAGATGCTAGAAGGATTGAAGGAATTAGAATCTGAATCAGAATCAGATTTATTAGTCAAGTTTGAATATTGCCCAAGGAATTTGACTCCGGTTATTTTGCTTTCCACTCGGATTTGAAAGTAGGAACAGTAAATAACAAATGTACGGTAGATAAAAGTGTGGCACGTATTAAAATATATACGATTAAAAAAAAAGTGAAAGGTGTAAAAGTATAGAGGTAGACATGGTAAAGACAGCTCTTAATAAGAAATATAAATAGTAAGTGGCCTTGAGATGGGAAACGGAGATTGGAATGAGTAGAGTTAAACCTGAGACAACCTGATATATTGTACAAGCATTATGGGAGTAGTTATATTCTTTAAGGTAAAGAATACCTGAATGGCAAACAGATGGCGATTAGGTGAATTGAATTCAGTCCAGGAATGGCACGAGTAATTTTTCTTTTTTGTAAAAGGTCAAAATTTTTTAGATAGCTGGGATAAGTATTACAGTAAATAATAGTACAGGAATTTAGATGTTGTCCAAACAAAGTTTGATAAAGAATAAGAAGAGCAGAGCGTGGAAGCAGGTGTCTCGCTTTGAAAAGCAGACTGACATTTTTAGATTCTTAGATATTTAGTTTTGCAAAAGTGATCTATATGACGATTAGAGTTTAGACAGTCATCAATGAGGACTCCAAGGAACTTTGTAGAGTTTACTTTCTTGATTTCTTTATCTTTTATTTTGATCTGAAAGGCCAGATTTTCCATATTCTTTTGTTCTTTATTGAAACTGAATGATATATAATTTGTTTATCAATATTAAGAGAGGTTTTGTTCATTTTTGATCCAAATATCCACCTTAGAAAGCACATTGTTAAGGAGATTTTGAATCACATGGCTGTTGTTATGTGATACAAGAAAGGTTGTTTCATTGAACATTCCAGGAAAACATGTCAGTGTTTAGCCCCGGAGGCAGATAATTTTCAACTTTATTCTGTACGAAGATATGTCTTTATGTAACATTCAATAGTGAACTACGGAGGAGCTTAACAAGAAGGAATATGTTTTTCAGTTATTGTAATAATTCATTTGATCATCAACCAGTATTTTGGGGCAAATATGCCATAGTTTCATGAGAGTGAATGATTTTTACTTTTTGTTACGTAGAAATGTCACTTTTCTATAAAGGAAATGTTAATCGTGTGGACAATCCTGAGTATCCCCTCAACGCGTAAAGGATTTAACAGAGTAATTTGCATGTCTGGATTGTTGACGTGGGTGTACATACAGTGCCCAAAGGGAAAGAAATCAGTAATGTTCATAAATAAGCAATTATTGCTCCACACCTATCTGTATGAAATTGTAGGATAATGTATTGAATCATCTGGAGTTGAGTATTGTGGAGTGGGTGACATCAGGAAGGCGTTTGGGAAACGCTGGATGGGACATGCGAATATGAAGACTAAATTGGCAAAAATCTGTGCACAGACCAAAATGACATGGGTGGACGCGGGCCACGGACTGACCCGTACGAACTACAGACTGGACGACTTTTTCTAGGGCCGCAGAATGCGCCCTACTTGAAGGAGACTGACGAATAACAATTTGGTCAGAAAGCTCACTTCTCCGAACTGCAAAGTTTGGTATCTGCTTACTCCCAAACAGGTCGGAGACGGACGGACAGACACGGACCTCACAGACAGAATGGGTTCCCCTGTGAGTCATCAAGAGACAGTGGTCGGAGCCAAGGTGGACAGGACCCAGAACGGACCTCCCACGTCATCCGACTCCACAGGAAAGGTGACACGTGGTGTCAACGATCGCAGTGGGCAACACCGGACCCCCCCACGAAGATTAGGACCCCAGATCCGGCTGGATCTGGATCAGCAGCGTTTATAAAAGACCTTAGCTCTCAAGAAAGGGGCAGAATAATCCCCTGAGCAGGGTCCACCGGGTGATCAGAGTAGTCTACCTCTGACTCCTGAAGAGGAACAATAAAGAAGAAAAAAGATACATAGGGTGATCTCTGATTAGAGATCAAAAGGGGGATTGTTATTATGATTATAAAGAATAATTTAAAATCAAACTGAATATGTAAACTGCATGTGCTCACTAATCGAATCTGTGTATGTGTTGAAACTAAGGTGCATTCTTCTGTCTTTTCACTGAAAGTACCATGCTGTAACAGGCACGAGATAAGAGAGGCCCCCAGCAATAAACTAAGGGGGGCCCCAAGCCACCCCCTTTCTCAAGTGTAATAAAACTTTCTCAAGAGAGAGACCGGCAGATCTGGCGGGACGATTGACCAAGCAGGCTGCAGGAGCGCTGCTCTGCCGATCTCACTCATGAGGCCTACTTTAATTCTATCCCAGTCTTGTGTCTTTTTATTTACCTTTTCCAGCTCAATTAAAGAACCCGGGGTGATTGAATTCGATCACAACACTAATAATAATTTTGATAAGACAGAGTGGAAAATACTAACTACAAAGAGTGTCCACTATGGGTTATTTGTCAGGTCGTGGACAAGGGGCAACCAGATCTTGTCAAATTGCGACTTTCTTTTATTCAAACAAAATCGTATTTTTTTCAAGGTGAAGGGTGTTTGTCATTTCTGTGAGCCACAGCTTAAATGTAGGAACTTCCCTTTTCTTCCAGAAAGTCAATATTACTGTTTTGGCTGTAATCAGACTGTAGGAGAGAAGTTGGTTATTTATCTTTATACGAGTATAAAGCTCTTAAACCGTTACTTGTCATTACTTTATGTGCTTAAATGACTATTAAACCAGAATTTGCATCTGTTTTTTTTTTTTTGTTTTTTTTTGTGGTTTTGTGACCAAACCAGAGCGGTGTTGGGGCTCCATGCAGGCGGGTCATGTGACCTGCATCTCGGCCTGACTTGGGCCAATGACGGGCCACGTGGGTCACGGGGGCCGGAGCCGTGGCAGCTGCCTGCAAGCTTAAATCCTCTCCCCTCGGCATCAGATTCAGCACCTTCATTCCTCCTCCTGTCGTTTTAATCATGACTGACTTGTCGAGGGTGAATGAAGCGGAGCGGATCTGCTTCATCACCCGAGTCCAGAGCTTCAGCGCCTGCCACCGACTCCACAGGTGAAACACTGCTCTTTGGCAAAAACAAGACTTCTTACGGCACATTTGTGTCTCTAATGTATGCCGAATGAAACCAACCATCACACGGAGTTGTGAGGTTTACACAAAACATTGTGTCGGCGTCCTTTTTCGTGTTGATGGAGTGGATCATCTGAAAATGGTTGTATTTTGAACCGGGATTTGCGTTTGGCTGAAGCATGACGGGTCGGCAGAAAAGGCGATGTAAACAGTGATGAGGGCAAGTGGAGAGATGGACGTTACATTTGTGCATAGTTTACAGATAATATGTATTACGTTCATGATTACACATGTGGCTTCCGCGTTTTTTTTCGGGACTTTTTGTTGTGTTTTTTCGCAGCGTGTCGACGCTGAAGAGGCCTTCAAGTACATTCGTAAAAAGTAATACTTCTTTTAATGGCTTGGAAAATAGGGAAGAAAAGTATTTATTCTCTGTCATTGGTATCCAGTGTTTTTTTTTTCTTCATTACAAGCACTTTTTTGAACTTTAATTTATTTGCATGTTTGATTTAATAGCCTGCAAATCTCTGGAGTTTAATTGTCATTACATTCGTCACTATTTTGTACGAATTATCACTTCATTATTAAATATTTAACTTCAACAGGCATAAAAGAACACTTGTTAGTAGAATATTACCATTTATTTGTATAATTTTCAAAAAAAAAAATGTGTTAATCATTTACAAACCTGAGATGTTGTAGTGTGTGAGATGTACCTGAAGGCAGCATGTGTCAATAACCCTGGTCTCCCTTCACCTTGTTTGACATGCTGGATTTAAAATCACAGATCAGAAACTTTCATCTTGGCAGTGAAGCCTCAAAACACAGCAGATTTTTTATTTGTTGTGTATTTCCATCTGATCAGCATCCACCTGAGCGATGAGGAGAATAAAAAGGTCTATGGAAAGTGCAACAACCCCAACGGGCATGGACACAACTACAAAGGTTTTAGTTTTTTTACTGCTCCCTCATGCACCTTCTGTTATATAATCCATTATTAATATGAAAAACAAATGTGTGGCTGTCATGATCAGTTGGGGCTTTCTCTGTTGCTCCACAGTGGAGGTGACTGTGCGTGGAAAGGTGAGTATCAGACACTTTAATGATGAATTCAGGACCCAGAAAACCAAGCCAGCGATGAGCTGATCTTATCAGGAACACTTTAAACCTGTAGCCTATCCTGTTTGCAGATCGATCGTGTCACTGGCATGGTCATGAACCTGACTGACCTAAAGAAGTGTATTGAGGTAAGACTGTCTCAGCCCAGCTATCTTTTTGTTAATGGATGAAACAGATATAAACATTACTGTCTAGAAAGGAAATATTCCTGGTTTAGATTTTACAAGACAACCTAAACCAACCTTAGATTTAATTATGTATTTTTCCCAGAGCAATTCTGTGTAGCGATGCAACTCCAGACCACATGGGGGCAGTACACAGCAACCGTTGTTGTCTAAGATGCAACAAAGTGCACATCTAGTTTAAATTTAAAAAAAAGCAACCTGTATCTCAGGACGTGCCGGACCGTCGCCAGTCATTACCACAGTTCTCTTTAGTCAACTCATGTGTACGCTGAGCTTTATGCCCCCATGTGGTCAGAGCGAGTATTGCTAAACAGGTTGCTTTTAATGTAAATTCGGCTATTTATATTTTATTATCTGTCATGTTTTAGTTTGGAGCTTATGTTTGATCTGGATTGTGTTTTAGAGGAAGTGTGTGTTTTGTCCTAAATTGGATGGGATTTATCACTGTGATCATGTCTGGGGAAAAGCTATTAATCATGTACACTGTTGTATGAAACATCATTTGTATCCTTTCTGTAACAAAAAAGGGCTTTTGGATCAAATTTGAAGAAGAAAAGATAAAAGCCACATTATGTAGTATAGCAGTTTTAAAGTTACGAACAAAGCTGAAGATTGTTTGGGAAAATATAAGCGTGACACCGGGTCACATTCATGTCCTGCTCGAGCACGGAGGACCTAATGTTGGCTGAAACTTGACTACCATATTTTCTGGACTATAAGCCGCATCCGCTCTATTTTTTAAAAAATAATTTAAAAAAGATATACAAGCCGCACCTGCATACAAGCTGCATCCGCTTTATTTAAAAAAAAAAAAAAAAAAGAAGATATGCAAGCCGCAGATATTTGAACTGTAAATGATGTATATGTTTGTACCTAAATAGATCTTTCCTAACAGTGTCTTTTAACACGGCAGCAACTTTGCTGATTAAAACGGGACACAACCAAGAGAAAATAACCAGTATTTATTTATCCATTTATCTGTTTGAAATCTGCTTCTACCTACTTCTATCTGCTAAAGAAGAAGTAGCGTATTCTTCTTTGCATTTATTTTGTCTTAAGCCGGGCATACACTGTGCGATATTTTGAATCGTATGAGACTGCCCCATCTCACACTGCACGACTAGATCGCGGAGTTCAAAAGTTCAGAGCCCACGATTTATGTTCTCACACTGTACGAGCCGATGCTCGGATGCGACCTGTCTGCTCACACTATACGATCATAATCCTCCCGTCGGACCTCTGTTACTGGAACTCGAGGCTGGTTTTGGGGCCAAACGTGTGTACTGCCCACCCGATCAAAGGTTATGGGATCCTTTATTTTTTTATAATTTTATTTTTTTATATATATATATTTAAAAAATCCCAAAATATCTGTACCGTTCCTGATTGGGTGGTCACTGCGCATCATTTTTAGAAACAACAATGAACGCATACCGCAAAAGATGTGTCTCGCGGAGGAACCCGACGTCCCAGCAAAATGAAACGGAGAAAAAAGAGTTGTTCCGAACAGTACAGCACAATGATAAAAACGAAATCACATTATGGGCGATTTTTATTATTTCACTTTAGTTTATAATTCATCTTCATTGTGGCATCATATAACACTGTTTTAGTCATTTTTGTGCACTTTATATTCATATATTATATATTGTATTTTTCTACATATTTGGGAAGACGAGGTTGCGCCAACATTGTATGACGTCAGGTTTGTTTACATCAGGGGCCGCTGTTATTGGTCCAGCGCGATCACGTGACGCGTCCGAAGCGCTCCTCGACACAGGCGCCGCTGGAAATAGTCCCGCTATTAAAATAACGATCTTGAAAATACTTCCCAAAAATCTGAGTTCAAACTTTTATCCTATGCTTAACATAAATAGCTATTTTTTTTAAAGTGAAAAGAATTTACACGCAGGAGGTGGGAACGAGATGAAACGAAAAGGTGGGTGACCTGACGGCCTACAGCAGACAGCGCACACACTGAAGGCTGATTTATGGTTCCGCGTTACACCAACGCAGAGCCTACGGCGCAGGGTACGCGGCGACCCGCACCGTACGTGGAAATGCGGTCTTTTTTTGCTATTAAAACATGATTTGTAATGTGAATTTGCAACACTTAAACTACAAATAATAGTTTTTGAGGTGACATCAGAGATTGCGCATGCTCTCTGCGAAAGGATGAGGCAAATCGGGTCGCAGCACTGCTTCAACTGTGCGATGCCTTCACGAGGAGCGATCAGGATTTCAAACATGCTTGATTTTCTTGCGACCTCACGATTTGTGATCGGGAGCTCGTCGTGAGGTGTTAATCTCTCGTCGTTACCCCACGTACACTGCACGAGGCACGAGCAACGATTGGGTCAAAATCGGGCCCGATCAAAAAAAAGTCGCACGACTGGAAAATCGGCTCAAAACGAGCCGATAATCGCACAGTGTATGCCCGGCTTTAGTTTTGATTCTAATTCCAGTTATAGCGCCCCGAGCGGTGGAAGAAAAATCCACCTTTGTATAAGCCGCATGGTTGAAAACCTATGAAAAAAGTAGCGGCTTATAGTCCAGAAAATATGGAATACAGAAAATACTTATAGTCCAGAAAAATTCAACTCGTGATGCCCCCCCCCCCCCCGACAGGAAATCATCATGGTGCCGATGGACCATAAAAATCTGGACAAGGACGTCCCGTACTTTGCCAATGTTGCCAGGTGTGTAGCTTTCTGGGCTGATTTGGTGATCTTCATTTTATGAACTGGATATTTTCACTCGGCTGAGCTTCTTCTTCTTCTGCTCTCCAGCACCACCGAGAACGTGGCGGTTTTCATTTGGGACAACATGGTGAAGGCCGTTCCCCCAAACCTGCTCTACGAGATCAAGATTTACGAGACAGATAACAACATCGTCGTGTACCGCGGGGAGTAAAAGCCTGAGTTGCCCTGAAAGTGCCTTTAACCTTTCCTGTGACATCATCGTTGTTACTCTCACATTCCAGAGGTGGCGAAGAAAATCCAGACGTTTAGCATTTTTGGAGACTTTATATTCTTGTAAAGGTCCCATGTGGATTGTCCACTTGATTTCTGCTTGTGTAGCTCGTCCGAGTGGATCCCAGAGAAAACGCTCTTGAAACCCAGAGACAATCCAATATGACGCCCTATTTTTTTTGCCCCATTTATAAGCCCATTTCCATTTGTGGGGTTTTGGGGTAGTTCTTAGGGGAAGAACCTGAACGGGGCATGAACGCACCCTATGCCCATCGCTTCTTATTCATATAATGTCGCATTTGTGGATCAATAAAGAATTAATGAGTAAAACTGAACTGCATTTAGTTATTTATTTGCAGTTGACAAACACTGACAATGATACATGGTTTTCTAAGTCGGTGGATCTTACTGGGTCGTTACTATAAATCAGGTTCCTCGAGGGCTTCAGTCCTGCGTGTTTGGATGGCTCCCTGATTTAAATGAATTTCATTAAAAGACTTGTGCAGACCTTGATGACAAGCTGATGGTGATCTGTCCTGTTGAAGCAGGGAACCATCTAAGGCTTCGTTTACACGTAGCAAAAACGGTGGTGTTTTGGCCGTTCGTTTACACGAAAACGAAGTTCTGAAAACTCCGGCCAGAGTGGAGATTTGCAAAAAATCCGTCTTAACGTTTGCTTCTAAATAGAGAGAAATGGACATTTAGGACATTTAGGCTTCAGAACGTCACATTATGCGAGAGAAACGTCACCAGCGTCATGTGTGTGTTTACAATTTGTTTGGCCACCGTCAATATTTTCTTGTATTTTACCTGTTTTATATTCTAAAGTCACACTTAAAACTAACGCCACTTCTCTATCACTCCAAACGAAAGACTCTCGTTCCATCTTGGAAATAACTGGAAGTTACTTGTGTCATTTGTTGACGTTTTTTTCCAGGATTCCGATTGGCAAGCATGACTTTATCTTCTTGTTACACTGCCCCCTGCAGGTTTGGCTGCTCATAGCGCCTCTTAACAGCGTATTTATGCGGGTTCGTGTAAATGATGGTAGTTTTCAAAAAATATCCGGGGGAAATATCTGTTTTTGTAAATACGACTGTTCTTCAAGCCTGGTCCTCAGGGGCCCCTCTCCTGGATGCATGCATCCCTCTCCTGCACTCCTGATTTAAATGATTGGATCACTGTCAGCTGTTAATTCAGGTGTACACCTGTCTGACATGGTTTAATGATTTGAACCAGGTGTGATGGAGCAAAAGTTGGACAGTCCTGCTACAAATGGAGATGTGGTTGCTGTCAGACCGGAGGAAAGAAGGACTGAGGAGATTGATATTGTTACAACTGCAGCATTCTGGGTTTCATCCAGCACCCAACCTAATGGAAACACATCTTATATCTCCTGTTGGCCCCACAACGAATGTTTACCGGGTCATGAAAAGTCCAGTCTTGCTCATATGTGGTCTGTATGACCCAGAGATTTAATTTCATTAATATCTGGTAGTAATTATATCAATTCCACTTATTGATTTAATATTTTTCATCAAACATTTTTGACTGACTGCTAAAAATCATAAAACTTGCCCAAAGTAAAGACAATAAATTATTTACTCTGCATTTATGGGACAGCTTTTGGCTTTTTCTAATTAAACCTGGACAGTAATGTTTCCTTGCATTTGAGTATTAAATGTTACACTTTTAACGCTTTACTTGCTTCTCAAGCTTCTGCTCCCATCTTGCCCCTGTACAGGGGGTTCTGCTAGTCGGCAGGTTTAAATGTTATTTCGTCGCAAAACACGTTTTTAATCAAATGTTTTAAAATGAAGTTTCATTTTACATTTTATGTTTATTATCATTAAAGTGTTCATTAACTTTGTCTTGCTCAAGTCTGTTCAATCATCCGTTTTGTTTTGTTTAATTTTTTTTTCCAACACATTTGAAAATAGTATTTTACTGTTTTTATTTGAAATCATTCATTTACATTTTATTTATTTATTTTATACTTTTGTCAGCGGATTCCTCCAATACAAATTAAAAGGGATTTTACATACAAAAAAAACTTGAGTTTATTTTGGAAATATACTTGCATGAATATTTAGTATTTGTGGGGTTAGTTTTGTATGTTTTATGATTTAAGTCTTCAGTCGAGTTTATTTGTTGAAGGTATTTGACCACTAGAGGGCGACACGCTCCTTTTGGGAAAGTTTACACATCCAGCAGCAGGACTTTCGTTTAATCTGCATGACCATAAGCACAGGTATTGATTGTTGTGTTTGCTGTCATTAAACTAAGATAGTTTACTCTGTTAGGTGTTGGTTCATTCAAAACTCAAGTTAAGCAAAGAAGCTGAGTAGCTGAAGTGACAGCAAACAAAAAAAACTCCAATCATGCATATATTTCTGTCTTTATACAATTATCTAATATGTACACAGCTGTC
Organism: Cololabis saira; assembly: GCF_033807715.1. Taxonomy (NCBI): domain Eukaryota; kingdom Metazoa; phylum Chordata; class Actinopteri; order Beloniformes; family Belonidae; genus Cololabis; species Cololabis saira. Next base: position 20,136,297 of record NC_084605.1, on the reverse strand, counting down.
ATGGATGTGAGGTCTAGTTACAGAAATATAAACAGTACAAGTTGTTTTCTGCTGCACCGTTGTCATGGAGATTGTGGCGCTTTTGTCGCCACCTTGTGGTAACTCGAGGAACTGCAGGTTTTCTGACTCGCTCAGAGACCGGCAGAGGGATGTAGCCTCTCTGAAACACTTTAAGTCCCCCCTTGAGGCAGCAAATCACTCTCGACCCAATAATGGTTAAAAACCACTTCTGTAATTCAGAAGTTACATTAAATAATTTTCATGATATCAGCAGCCTTAAAAAAAATGTTGCACTAATCTGAGTAAAAACAGGTTGCAGTTTCCTAAACAACTGTCCCCCACACAGGATACCGTCGGATGACTTTAGTGTTCGGTAGCATGGAGGCTTGTGGGGCCCACAAGCACATGCTTCATAACAAGGGGCCCCTTCTTTTATGTGCAAGAGTTGTAATCTTTATGTCAAAATTCAGCTGCCAAACTCCAACCTTTAATTAATCAGATTCCATAAATGTGCGTCATGCACAGGCAGACGACCCGCCGCCAACAAGCCGAGACGAGAACCATCACCTCTCATCCGTGAATCCAGATCAGCGTGGCTCTTGTTCACCTCTTTCTCCACATCTGATCTCAGATCTGTGAGACAGCCAGCTAATAAACGGTCTTCTCGCAGCAAATACAATAAATCAAACTTTAATTACACTGTGAAGTGAGGCAGCTCCATCACTACTGTTAACAGGTAAAAGCCAGTCATTATCTGGCTGTATTATGGGAAAGCATTTTTAACTCCTCCGTCTGATCCCTTATTACGTTTTCTTTCATCTTCTGACAGAAGAAGCTTGGGGCTTTTCTCTCTTGTGTTTGTAATCAACAGCAGCAATTGTCTATGCAAATGTAAATATTTGTATCCCTTAGATGTAAACTGAAACCATTTTCTCGACTAAACAAATGTAGTCAGATTGGTTTTGTCAGTTTACAGCGTCTTTAACAGCTGTTGGCGTTCTCCCAGATGTGGCGCACTGCCAGAGATGAGGTTCACCTCAACAACTCCTCTCCGAGAACAAGTGGCCTGTGAACAAACGTCAACATGATGGATAACAGCGTTCACTTGAGGCCATTCATTGTTGAGAAGCTGGCGTTTGAAGTGGAGCACTGGGGTGAGTATTAAAGTATTAAACCCCTATGTTCAAACGGCGGTGATTTAAATTAGATAGATAGATAGATAGATAGATTGCTGAAGAGGCTTGGTCGGTGATTTCTGAGATGTCAAGCCTCACGCCGATGTCAGAGAGCCAAACACGGTCAGGGAGAACCAGCAAGGTGTTAACGTCCATCCCCTACGTTATCATGTATCATAAAGTTGTTTACGTCATTGAGGACCTGCCACTGTTGGCCAATAAACACTGAGATCTGGCTCCTCCCCCCCTGTTATCCCCAAGAAAACTCAAATCAGTGACCCGGGAAACAACTAGTGAAGCGAATGTGTTGGGGGGAGGTAGGGCTGTGCGATTAATCGATTTTAAATCTAAATCGGATTTATTAATCAAAATCGATGTTAAAAAAGGAAAATCGGAAAATCGATTTTCCTTTTTTGCAGCTGGCTGCATTACAGACAGAGCTCGTCTAGTCATCTTTGGTCAAGAAATTTGTAAATGTTGTCACTTTACTAAACTCAAGGAGGATTTACAGTATCTTTCAATTGCACTTCATTCCCAATAGGGAAATTTGTTTGCTATTTTTCTTTAAAAATAAAGATAAAATATTTTAAACAATTTATTCCATAGTCTTTTGTAGTTTTAACAAAAAAATCGAAATCGAAAATCGGGTTTTCAGAGAGAAAAATCGGGATTTTATTTTTGTCCAAAATCGCCCAGCCCTAGGGGGAGGTGTGGTTTCGGCGTCGTCTGGGGTCTGGTCTGGGGTGTCTCTGGGCTGTGCGGTGGACAGAGCCGCCAGAAGCCGAGTCCTGCTACGTTCGTGGAACAACATCATCATTCTTTAAAAATACGTCTGAATGAAAACATGTAAAAATCTATCGATTCCTAATCTATTAAATCTGAACTGGAGAATGTTTCCAGGGTCGCGTCTCACACAGGTGGGACGTCACCTGAGATTACTTTCTTTTTTTTTTTCTTAGTATGTGAATTTCCTTTGTTGTGTCCACATATTCAGGTACAAGAGTGACATTTCAACTCATTTCTTTTGCATTCATTAAACATTGGTATAATATACAGTATACAGAATAATGTCTTCATTATTTTTACTCCATACAAAAAATTCAAAGAACGGTGCAGCTGAAGGTTGCTCTCAGGCAGGTGGGATAAATAAACGATCTCTTATAACGATGAACTTTTGTTCACCCAAGATATAATATTTAGTTAGAGAAGAGGGTTTGTTCATATTTTTCAAATTATGGATCTGCTGGACAGTCCATCCTTTTATTTTCAAGCAAGTGTTGGAAACATGTTACTTCAACCTGCCAGAAAAATGTTCTTTTATAATGAACACTGTTGCTATTGCTTTTTTTGACTTTCTGAGATAACTTTCTGATTGTGTTCTTATTAAAATGACGTATTTATCGACGCGTCGGGGCACCATAAAAAAAAATCCTCCTTTGCCTCTTGATAATTTTCTCGTTTTGCTTGTTGTTGATTATTTACAATCAGTGCACATTGACGCTACTCTTCATCTGTCAAGTAGTAGTAACTTATGACTACTGCAACACTTTTTTTATTTTTAGGATTAATGAAGTGTTATAGAGCTGTAACCCTGGAGTCAGCGCTCTCATCCTCGTTAGGGTGAAGTCGTACGGTGTGAGACGTCTTATAAAACCGTGAAAAATCATTCATTTACAAACAGCGACTTTTATTTCTGTATTTCTTTTCATACGTAACAAATACAACTCCAAAATTCACCGTTCTTTCAGCGCTTCTGGTCTCCATGGCAGTTGGAGGGATTGTCCTGCCCCGGTTTCTGTTAAACTGTCCTCCATGTCCCCACATCGATGCATTCTTGCTCTTTCTGTTTCTCGTCAGTCAAGAACGAGTTTGATAAAAGCCAGAACAGACGAGTCGGAATCCCGGCGCTGAGCTGAAATAGTCCTTCAAGCTGCAGCGTTTGGCAGTAATTCTGTCCTCATCCTGCAGCATCTGTCCCCTTCACTCATGAACTTGACCCCTGAGCTGGGAATAAAGACCCGACAGCCCATAATCAATATTTCAGGCTTGTTTCTTGTTGTGCTGTCGCGACACGCTCAGACAGCCGCGTCACATCAGGGCCCGGTGGGTGTTGTTTCATGGAACGATAAACAATCGAATGTCTTCATTTCTGCAGCACAAAAAAGTCACGTAGTGTTTAGCCATTTCATCGGCTAGCATTAGCTAGGCTGACCAAACGTCCTCTTTTCCCCGGACATGTCCACTTTTTAAGTCCTGTCCGGGGCGTCCGGGGGGGTTTTATAAATTGATGATAATGTCCGGTGTTCCTTGTGTGTGTATACGTGTGTGCGCCCCCCCCCACGGTTATCCTTGTTTGGTTCAGCGTGTGTGACGTAATCCCCGAGAGCCTGCCTTGTGGGCGGAGCTCCAACACTCAACAAGGAAGCAGCAGACAGCGGCAGTGTCGCTTACCGGGCACACGCTCCCAAGATGCCGAAGCGAAAATGCAGCTTCACAGATGCACTGAAAACAAAAACCGGTCGGGACATATGGGAGGCTGAGGCTGAGGGGGGCATTTAGAGTCATCACCAGAAAAATAGCTTATTTGACAATTTTCACCTGTCTCAAATAAACTTTAACTTGAAATAAGTAGTAAAATCTGCCAGTGGGATTTATCTTCTTATTACAAGCAAATAAATCTTGTTCCACTGGCAGATTTTTCTACTTATTCCAAGTGAAAATCTACTTGAAACAGGTGAAAATGTTTCCAGTGATGAGTCTTGTTTTAAGTGTAATGAGATTTTTTTTTTACTAAAATGAGACATTTTAACTAGAAATATGACCAATATTCTTGTTAAGATTTTGAGTTTTTGCAGTGATCCATTATTACTTATCCTGTGAAGGACAGAGTCATATTGATAAGTTCAGAAACCTGTTTTTTATTGTTGTGTTTTGATGTATTTGATGTAAGCCCAGTGGATATTTAAAGCTTACAGAAGGCTGCATTTAACTGCTGCTATGTCATTCCTGCAGTATTTCTGCAGGTGTTTTGGTCAGTGCTATTATTTGTAATATATTATATTATTTGTAATCAGCACAAATTATCTGTCCCCATGTGATAAAATCCACCATCCCCCCTGATTTTTTTTCTACAATTCGAGTACTGACTGTAACTGTTATTATTTTAGACATAATAAAAAAGTTGAGTAACTTCTGAGAAGCCTATCTGAATTTCTGTCTTTGAGAGATATTATTTTGTAATATAACTCAATATTATATCCATACATATAAACTTTAAATATATTAAAATTATAAGGAATCTTTGAGTAAACTGCGAGTATCATTTAAGTAGGCTATCTCGTGGCCGGGCCGAGTGTCCTCTTTTTTGAAAATCAAAATATGGTCACCCTAGCATTAGCACTAGCTGTCTAGCCACGGCAGTGTCGAAAAATGAAAACTTTTTTAATGGAAGCAACGTCTGTGATGTCACCCGGGATGCTTTCATCGGATACATGCTAGCTAACAAAATTTTTTCCAGATGCCGTTAATGCTAACGAAAGTTATCGAAAGTAGCTAAACAAAGGATAGCACTGGAGGCTGCGGCAAGCTAAGCTGCACTAACGTAGCCATTTTGTGGAAACAGCTGCCAAGTTTGTTTGTTCGTTTGTTCCAGTTGTCCGTTTTTTTTATTTACACTAAAAAACAAACAAGAAAAAACAGTCAAACTAAACAGTAAAACAACAAAGTCAGTGTTTTTGCAAATGACCTGATTTCGATCAGGTGTGTGCGTGTATGAGTGTGCTTACGTATGTATGCATGTGTGTGGTGTGTATGGGTATGATGGTGTACTACAATGATGTTTTTTTAAGTAGAGGAATGCAGCCAAAAATAAATAAATAATTAAATGAATAAGTAAATATAGCTAAATAAATAAATAGGGTTTACAAGGCGGAGTCATTAATGCAGGAAGAAATGAGAGTGAAAGGGATGGGGGGGGGGGTGCGCCAGGGCAGCACCTGTCTGGACGGCCGAGCCAGTTTTTAGTTTTTTTTTTGTCCGTTTTAAGATCGCCCAGAAATGGGTGGAGTCAGCTTCTGCTAATATGATATCACTCAGAGCCATGAAAGAAAAAAAAGCATATAAATCAGGGGTGTCCAAAGTCGGTCCTCGAGGGCCGGTGTCCTGCATGTTTTAGATGTGTCCCTTTTTTATAAACCGTGATACAAGGAGCTTGGTCATCAACAGAACTATCCAGACTTTGATGACAAGGTGGTGACGACCGTTAATTAGAATCAGGTGTGTTGATGCAGGGAAACAACTAAAACATGCAGGACTGCGGCCCTCGAGGACCGACTTTGGACACCCCTGCTTTAAATGCACTCTTCAGAAGACCGGTTCATGTCATGAAAGACAGTTTGTCCGGCTGTTTTTTTACAACCCGTCTACAAAAACAGCTTTCTTAGAGATTTAAAAACCTTTGGAGACATACATTTCTAAAAAGATCCAAAAAGATAAGATATCAGTAGAAAAAACTAAAACAAATCCTTCAGAAAGTGTACCCGGGAACTAGAACGGTGATCCGTGCTACGAGCAGACGACGATGACGGGCAGCGCTGACGCGTCGCCTCACACATATAAACCCAAACAGAAGTGCTACTCCTGACCTCCATTACAAGGTATCTTCAGGTGGAGGATAAATTAACTTTGACATACAGTACATTTTTCATGAGCTTGGGGTCAAATTCTTGAACTCTGCACCCCTGCTGACATCCGCCGGCTCGGTGCTCCGCAGAACACGAGGCAGAATCCAGCCGTCATCTGATCCCGCTACACAATGAGCCTGTAAAAACCCTGACTTCCCACCGCCAGCCCAGTTTGAAAAGAGAAAACCTCAGCAACCTGCGGCTTTCATATCCACAAGATGAAACACGATAAATTACCCTCTGCTTTCATTTATTTCCTCTGTTGCCAGGTAAACATATGATTTCGTGCATGATTTCCTCCCGCCTCCAGCCAGCGGATGCCACAGATCTTTAGCGAGCAGATGAAGGACTGACACATTGACAGATTCAGGCAGACGGGTGCAGAAATTAAGCCCTGTGGGAGGAGTCGGCATCTCCTTATGATATGATTTTATCCTCTTTAAGTCCTCATGAATAATTAGAGTTTAACAATACTGGTTACGCAGGTTGTGATGACAATAGCGGCGGTGGGAGTGTCCGGTCCAAAAACACAGGTGCAACCTGTCTGTTTGGGTTTCAGCTCGTCTTGTAGTTCTTTTTCTTCCGGTCGGATCAGCAGCTCGAGAAGTCTGCATCGGTCCTGTCCAGGGTTTAAAGAAGCCGTGTGTAAGATTGGAGGTTCAAATATCCCAAAATAACCCGTAAACAGCAAGTGGGTGAGAAGACGTGCAGAGTGCAGCCACGTCACAAAAGTGATGACTGTGTTGTTGCTGAGATATCTACCGGGTTGGCTAAATCACGAGCTTTGAGCCGGCCAGTCTCGAGATACCAGCTTCTGCCAGTAGCCAATTAGTCATATTAAGAAATCATTTAATCTTTTATATAAACTGTCCTGGCGTGGTAGAAAAAAAATCACCCCCTCAGAGTTGTCATGGATGTGAAATCAAACGATTGAGACCAAAAACGGTCAAAAACGGAGTAAATATGTTTATTTCTGCTGTAAAGTTGGACATTTTTAACATGAGAGTCGATGGAGGTTGTCACTTATGCAGCCGACCACTAGCGGCCAGCCGAGGAACTGCAACGAAGCCCCTTATGTGACCGAACCTGGAAAAGTTAGATGGTTGGCGCCTGGTTTTGATTCATGATACAGTGTTGATGAGCAGGAACCGTCCTTAGGTGGATCAACCTTTAATGTCCTCATACGACTGGAGTGTGGAGGATGAATTTACATATTTGGGATTGTATTTGAAGCATTTACCCGACTATCTACATTTCATCTATGCTAAATAAGAAATGAAAGCCATATTTAGCCTATTTCTGGTGTATTTCTAGTGTTTTAGTCGTCAACCTGTGTTTTTATTCTTGAATCCCGAACCGGACTGTGTCTGGACTGTATAAGAAGAATAAGAAGAATTAAAGCTGCAAGCAGCAATGAACGGGCCCTCGCGCGTGCAATTTTCACCAATAAAGGTCAAGAACTCAAAACCAAGTCCGATGACACCACCCACGACTCTCTATGTCAAACCATTCAAAAGTTATAGCAGAAAATAGGAACTATCCAATATCGACCAATCAGAAGAAGGGGTGGGGCAAATTTGCACCAATTATGGGCAAGGACTCAAAACCGAGTCCGATGACACCACCCACGAGTTTCTATGTCAAACCATTCAAAAGTTATGGCAGAAAATAGGATCTATCAAATATTGCCCAATCAGCTACTAGTATCACTTCCTGTTTAACGTTGAAGTTTGACGCGGCGCCATGGCCACGTGATTTCACGAAAACTCACGATTTAAAACATTTTCATCGTTAACGTCTTTTGTGTCTCCTGAGCGAGTTTTATGTCAAACGGACGATCCTGCTAGGAGGAGTTTGTTAAATTACGACACATGAAAATGGCATAAATTGCGCCAAAATTACACGATTAATTCAAAATGGCCGACTTCCTGTTCGGTTTCAGACATGGCGCCAAGAGACTTTTCTTTAAGTTGCGACATGATACAGATGTTTACCGATTTTCGTGCATGTATGTCAAACCGTATTGTGGGGCTTGAGGCACAAAGTTTTCTTGGGGGCGCTGTTGAGCCATTAGGCCACGCCCATTAATGCAAACCATTAAATATCCGATTTTTCGCATCAAAATGAGCATAGTTGAATATCTCAAAAACCGTAATAGCTAGCATAATGAGACTAAAATATGTTGTAGTACAACGCGTCCCGGGTTTTTCATTGTTGTAATGATGTCTGTACGATAAACCGTTGCCTAGCAACAAGCGTCCAAAATAAAATGGAATTTTTTTTTTAAATTGAAAGTTAAATATCGCAAAAACTGTAATAAGTAGCATGATGAGGTCGTACGGTCCTTTGACTGAGAAAAAGTAATGCCCATCGAGGCACGATGGAGACGCATCCAATGATGTATGCCATGCATGGGTCCACGTTGCGGTTTGGGCCGCATTAACGGACGAAAAAAGCTTGCCGAATAATAATAATAATAATAACTAGAAAATTTCGGGAAATTTTGATATGGGCATGCCCTACTGCCCATTCGTCCCCTCTCGCTGCTTTGGTTTTGGGCTGTAGTGGTTGTGTTTAGGGTGGTTCTATGTCAGTTTGAGGTGTTTTTACACTTGTATTTCATTCATTCCTGTGCTCCCAATAGTTATTAATGGGGCGCGCTTTTTGGCATCTAGCGTTGCCACGGTAACGCTTTTGACTGAGAATAGTAATGCCCTTCGAGGCAAGATGGAGACGCATCTAACGATGTATACCTTGCATGGGTGCATGTTCCGGTTCAGGCTACGTTAACGGATAGGTTTTTTTTTTTCACCATGGTACAAAACCCCATCCGAATGAATGGGGCCATTTGGCCTGGATTTTGACATAACATTTCCTTAAATGCCAGCTTCATGAAATTTGAGTATGTTGAAGTCCACAGCGTGCCGAGTCAGGGGACATTTGTACGATGTCTCTACGATAACCTGTTGCCTAGCAACAAGCGTCCAAATTCAAACAGAAATTAAAAAAAAAATTAAAGGCCAATATCGCAAAAACTGTAATAATTAGCATAATGAGGTTGTACGTAGCGTTAGGGACAATCGGGCCGAGTGTTTGAAAGTTTGAACGATGTCTCTACGATAAAGTTCGACCGAGCAATAAGCGTCTGAATTTTTGCCTTTTTTTTTGCTTTTTGGCATCTAGCGTTGCCACGGTAACACTTTTGACTGAGAAAAGTAATGCCCATCGAGGCACGATGGAGACGCATCCAACAATGTATGCCATGCATGGGTGCACGTTCCGGTTCGGGCAGCATTAACAGATTGTTTATTCACATGGTCCCCCATACAAATGCATTGGTTTTTGTTGCCATGGTAACAAGCCCCATAGGATAGAATGGGACAATTTGGCTTTAATATCTCAAAAGCTGTAAACGACAGCGTAATGTGACCTCAGTATGTTGTAGTCCACATGAAGCTGAGTCTTTTAACGTTGGAACCAAGTCTCTGCGATACCGCGTTGCCGCGCAACAAGCATCCGAAGTTCCGTTAGCATCAAAATGAACAATGTGGAATATCTCAAAAACCGTAATAGCAAGCATGACGAGACTAAAATATGTTGCAGTACAAAGCGTCCCGGGTTGGTCAATGTTGTAATGATGTCTGTACGATAACCCGTTGCCTAGCAACAAGCGTCCAAAATAAAAGTGATTTTTTTTTTAAATTGAAAGTTAAATATCGCAAAAACCGTAATAACTAGCATGATGAAGTTGTATGGTCCTTTAAAGACTATCGGGCCGAGTGTTTCAAAGTTTGAACGATGTCTCTACGATAAAGTTTGGCCGAGCAATAAGCGCGGGAATTTTCGCCTTTTTTTTTGCTTTTTGGCAACTAGCGTTGCCACGGTAACCCCTATTATGGAGAAAAGTAATGCCCATCGAGGCAAGATGGAGACGCATCCAACGATGTATGCCATGCATGGGTGCACGTTGCGGTTCGGGCCGCATTAACGGACGAAAAAAAGTGCGGAATAAGAATAATAATAACTAGACAAAATTCCCGGGAAATTTTGAAGTGCCACGGACTACTGCCGGATGATCGCGGGGCTCGATACTGATCAATATACTGATTAATATGACATCATCCATGACTCTGTATGTCATACCATTCAAAAGATATTTGACTATAACGTATCAGCCAATCAGAAGAAGGGGCGGGGCTAATTTGCACCAATGAGGGTCAGGGGCTTGATACTTAGTCATTTGACACCACCCATGACTCTCTATGTCAAACCATTCAAAAGATATTGGACTATAACGTATCGACCAATCAGAAGAAGGGGCGGGGCTAATTTGCACCAATGAGGGTCAGGGACTCGATACTTAGTCATTTGACACCACCCATGACTCTCTTTGTCAAACCATTCAAAAGATATTGGACAATAACGTATCGGCCAATCAGAAGAAGGGGCGGGGCTAATTTGCACCAATGAGGGTCAGGGACGCGATACTTAGTCATTTGACACCACCCATGTCTCTGTATGTCAAACCATTCAAAAGATATTGGACTATAACGTATCGGCCAATCAGAAGAAGGGGCGTGGCTAATTTGCACCAATGAGGGTCAGGGACTCGATACTTAGTCATTTGACACCACCCATTACTCTGTATGTCAAACCATTCAAAAGATATTGGACTATAACGTATCGGCCAATCAGAAGAAGGGGCGGGGCTAATTTGCACCAATGAGGGTCAGGGACTCGATACTTAGTCATTTGACACCACCCATTACTCTGTATGTCAAACCATTCAAAAGATATTGGACTATAACGTATCGGCCAATCAGAAGAAGGGGCGGGGCTAATTTGCACCAATGAGGGTCAGGGACTCGATACTTAGTCATTTGACACCACCCATTACTCTGTATGTCAAACCATTCAAAAGATATTGGACTATAATGTATCGGCCAATCAGAAGAAGGGGCGGGGCTAATTTGTATATACAAATGTAAATATTTATATGTATAATAATAATAATATACATATATATCCAATGAACCTGTTCCCAGCAGGACTGGGGATCATGTAAGGTCAAAAGGTCAGGGTTCAGATTTCTCCATTATCCAGGTTATATTACATGAAGTCTGTAATGACTGTGTCATGTGACCAGGTCTGGGTCAGTCTAATCAGCACAGCTGTGCTCTGGTTGTTAGGGGCAACAAGAACCTGATACAGAGGGAGCGGGAATGACAGCTAGATTTTCGGTTGTGACAAACCTCAAATCCCTCCACTTTGCGGTCAAACCGTAGCTCTTAGCAGAAAAATGAAAACATCGTGAGAGACGGAGAACCCAGAACATTCTGTCAATCTTATTTTCATTCAGATATTCCTTAAAATGTGTTAGTAACGGCAATTCGAAAACAAAAATGAGATTTTTTTTAAGAAAATGTTTTTTAACATGGGAGTCAATGAACAGCGAGACAGGAATTGGCGCGTCTGATGGGCCCCCCGTTACAATTTTGTGCACACCACGCCTGTCAAAGTCACATTTTATAAATCACAACACCTATGTCTATATTCTGACCAAAAATGATCTGCCTACCTTTTACGGTTTGGCCGTGACCTCGAGTTACAAATAAGAAATCATGTTTTTTTTTCAGTGTAACTACACTCTAGCAAACTGACTCCCGTGCTCTAGATTTGAAAAAAAGTGATTTCCAGACCTCGCTTGAGGGCTCATATCTTGAAAAGTGTACATTTTAGGAAAAAACAGTCCGGGGTTTAGAGAGAGAAGAGAAGTTTTCCTCCGTTTTGAAGTTTGAATGACGTTTCTACGTGCAAGTATGAGAAAGATACGTGACTCAGAAAAAAGGTGATTTTTTTTTTTTTTTAACCTCCTCCCACCCACAGTGTGAAATGCTGCCCCATACAAATACATGGGAAAATCTCCCCATTAGTTTGGAAATTTGGAAATGTTTTTGCACTTCGTGCAAAAACTATTCGTGCCATCGTTCTGAAAATCCACAGGACTGTAGTTAAATTCAGGGCCTACAACTTTCTAAATCGGTTCATAATTTTTCGAGTAACGGTGTGCGAGTGGTGAGGCCCCAAAGTTCACGCAATGCGTTCCGGATGGGGCAAAAAGCGCACGTTTGTGCACGTTGCGCAAAAACGTGCACGCCAATCGCTTATAAAAGTCATACCCATCGATTCCCGATTAAGGCGCACGTTTCTACGTTTTTACTTTTCGCGTTTTCTCAAAGCTGCGGGACTAGTTACGCGCCGAAGTTTTTACGGAAGAATAAAGAATAAATAAATAAGCCTGAGCAATAGTATGAGTGCCTCGTGCTGTGCACGAGGCACTCCTCCTCCATTGAGCTTGCGCAGCTCAATGGAGGAGGCGTGCCACGTGGCGCAGCCGTGGCACTAATAAGCCTGAGCAATAGTATGAGTGCCTCGTGCTGCGCACGAGGCACTCCTCCTCCATTGAGCTTGCGCAGCTCAATGGAGGAGGCGTGCCACGTGGCGCAGCCGTGGCACTAATAAGCCTGAGCAATAGTATGAGTGCCTCGTGCTGCGCACGAGGCACTCCTCCTCCATTGAGCTTGCGCAGCTCAATGGAGGAGGAGTGCCACGTGGCGCAGCCGTGGCACTAACTAGACAAAATTCCCGGGAAATTTTGAAGTGCCACGGACTACTGCCGGATGATCGCGGGGCTTATTTGCACCCATGAAGGTCAAGGACTCGATACTTAGTCATTTGACACCACCCATGACTCTCTATGTCAAACCATTCAAAAGTTATTACAGAAAATATGTAATAGGCTAATAGAACCGCTAACAAGACCGCTAACGGGATAGCTAACAGAACCGCTAACGGAACCTCTAACGGGATCGCTAACTGAACCGCTAACGGGATCGCTAAAGGGATCGCTAACGGGACCGCTAACGGGACCGCTAACCGAGCCGCTAACGGAATCGCTAACCGAGCCGCTAACAACCGCTAACGGAACCGCTAACGGGACCGCTAACAGGACCGCTAACGGGACCGCTAATGGGATCGCTAACGGAACCGCTAACGGGACCGCTAACGGGACCGCTAACGGGATCGCTAACGGGATCGCTAACGGAGCCGCTAATGGGGTCGCTAACGGGACCGCTAACAACCGCTAACGAAACCGCTAACAGTACCGCTAACAGAACCGCTAACTGAACCGCTAACGGGATCGCTAACGGGATCGCTAACGGGACCGCTAACCGAGCCGTTAACGGAATCGCTAACCGAGCCGCTAACAACCGCTAACGGAACCGCTAACGGGACCGCTAACGGGACCGCTAACGGGATCGCTAACGGGATCGCTAACGGAACCGCTAACGGGACCGCTAACGGGACCGCTAACGGGACCGCTAACGGGATCGCTAACGGGATCGCTAACGGAGCCGCTAATGGGGTCGCTAACGGGACCGCTAACAACCGCTAACGAAACCGCTAACAGTACCGCTAACGGGATCGCTAAAGGGATCGCTAACGGGACCGCTAACGGGACCGCTAACCGAGCCGCTAACGGAATCGCTAACCGAGCCGCTAACAACCGCTAACGGAACCGCTAACGGGACCGCTAACAGGACCGCTAACGGGACCGCTAATGGGATCGCTAACGGAACCGCTAACGGGACCGCTAACGGGACCGCTAACGGGATCGCTAACGGAGCCGCTAATGGGGTCGCTAACGGGACCGCTAACAACCGCTAACGGAACCGCTAACAGGACCGCTAACAGAACCGCTAACTGAACCGCTAACGGGATCGCTAACGGGATCGCTAACGGGACCGCTAACCGAGCCGCTAACGGAATCGGTAACCGAGCCGCTAACAACCGCTAACGGAACCGCTAACGGGACCGCTAACGGGACCGCTAACGGGATCGCTAACGGAACCGCTAACGGGACCGCTAACGGGACCGCTAACGAGATCGCTAACGGGATCGCTAACGGGATCGCTAACAACCGCTAACGGGACCGCTAACGGGATTGCTAACGGGGTCGCTAACTGGACCGCTAACGGGATCGCTAACTGGACCGCTAACGGGATCGCTAACAGGACCGCTAACAGAACCGCTAACGGGACCGCTAACACCAATAACACTACCATCCCATAATAAACACCTACCATCCCATAATAACACTAACATCCTATAAAAACACCTGCCATCCCATAATAACGCTAAAAACCTTAAAAAAACACCTGCCATCCCATAATAACACTAACATCCTATAAAAACACCTGCCATCCCATAATAACACTAACATCCTATAAAAATAAAATGGGGATCATGTAAGGTCAGGGTTCAGATTCCTCCATTATCCAAGGTAAAGTATTATGAAGTCTGCATTGATGTGTCATGTGACCAGTTCTGGGTCACATGACCCGGAAGTATGGTAGTGTATATTGTATTGGAATGACTCAGCTAGTTTTTTGGATTTGACAAGCCTCAAATAACTTCACCTTGTAATCAAACTGTAGCTCCTATCAGAAAAACAAAGACATCGTGAGAGAGACAGAACCCGGAAGATTCTGACAATCTTAATTTTATTCAGATATTCCTTAAAATGTGTTAGTAACGGCAATTCGAAAACAAAAATGAGATTTTTTTTAAGAAAACTTCATTTAACATGGGAGTCAATGAAGAGACAGACAGGAATTGGCGTGTCTGTTGGCTCCACCGTTAAAATTTTGTGCACACCACGCCTGTGAAAGTCACATTTTATAAATCACAACACCTATGTCTATATTCTGACCAAAAATGATCTGTCTACCTTTTACGGTTTGGCCGTGACCTCGAGTTACAAATAAGAAATCATGTTTTTTTTTCAGTGTAACTACACTCTAGCAAACTGACTCCCGTGCTCTAGATTTGAAAAAAAGTGATTTCCAGTCCTCGCTTGAGGGCTCATATCTTGAAATGTGTACATTTTAGGAAAAAACAGTTTCGGGTTTGGAGAGAGAAGAGAAGTTTTCCTCCATTTTGAAGTTTGAATGACGTTTCTACGTGCAAGTATGAGAAAGATACGTGACTCAGAAAAAAGGTGAATTTTGTCTTTTTTCTCGACATTTTCCCATCCGCTTTGAATGGCGCCATAGGAATACATGGGAAAATGCTCTCCCCATTAGTTTGGAAATTTGGAAATGTTTTTGCACTTCGTGCAAAAACTATTTGTGCCATCGCTCTGAAAATCCACAGGACTGTAGTTAAATTCAGGGTCTACAACTTTCTAAATCGGTTCAGAATTTTTCGAGCAACGGTGTGCGAGTGGTGAGGCCCCAAACTTCTCGCAATGCGTTCCGGATGGGGCAAAAAGCGCACGTTTGTGCACGTTGCGCAAAAACGTGCACGCCAATCGCTAATAAAAGTCATACCCATCGATTCCCGATTAAGGCGCACGTTTCTACGTTTTTACTTTTCGCGTTTTGTCAAAGCTGTGGGACTAGTTACGCGCCGAAGTTTTTACGGAAGAATAAATAAATAACTAGACAAAATTCCCGGGAAATTTTGAAGTGCCACGGACTACTGCCGGATGATCGCGGGGCTTATTTGCACCCATGAAGGTCAAGGACTCGATACAGATTCCAATGACACCACCCATGACTCTCTATGTCAAACCATTCAAAAGTTATTACAGAAAATATGTAATAGGCTAATAGAACCGCTAACAAAACCGCTAACGGGACCGCTAACGGGATAGCTAACAGAACCGCTAACGGAACCTCTAACGGGATCGCTAACTGAACAGCTAACGGGATCGCTAACGGGATCGCTAACGGTACCGCTAACCGAGCCGCTAACGGGATCGCTAACCGAGCCGCTAACAACCGCTAACGAAACCGCTAACGGGACCGCTAACGGGACCGCTAACGGGACCGCTAACGGGATCGCTAACGGAACCGCTAACGGGACCGCTAACGGGACCGCTAACGGGATCGCTAACGGGATCGCTAACGGGACCGCTAACCGAGCCGCTAATGGGATCGCTAACGGGACCGCTAACAACCGCTAACGGAACCGCTAACGGGACCGCTAACAGAACCGCTAACAGAACCGCTAACGGGACCGCTAATGGGATTGCTAACGGGACCGCTAACGGGGTCGCTAACTTGACCGCTAACGGGACCGCTAACTTGACCGCTAACGGGACCGCTAACGGGATCGCTAACGGAATCGCTAACTGAACCGCTAACGGGACCGCTAACCGAGCCGCTAACGGGATCGCTAACGGGATCGCTAACAACCGCTAACGGGACAACTAACGGGATTGCTAACGGGGTCGCTAACGGGGTCGCTAACTTGACCGCTAACGGGACCGCTAACTTGACCGCTAACGGGACCGCTAACGGGATCGCTAACGGAATCGCTAACTGAACCGCTAACGGGACCACTAACCGAGCCGCTAACGGGATCGCTAACGGGATCGCTAACAACCGCTAACGGGACAACTAACGGGATTGCTAACGGGGTCGCTAACTTGACCGCTAACGGGATCGCTAACTGGACCGCTAACGGGACCGCTAACGGGATCGCTAACAGGACCGCTAACCGAGCCGCTAACGGGGTCGCTAACCGAGCCGCTAACGGGATCGCTAACGGGATCGCTAACAACCGCTAACGGGACCGCTAACGGGACCGCTAACGGGGTCGCTAACTGGACCGCTAACGGGATCGCTAACTGGACCGCTAACGGGACCGCTAACGGGATCGCTAACAGAACCGCTAACGGGACCGCTAACACCGATAGCACTACCATCCCATAATAAACACCTACCATCCCATAATAAACACCTACCATCCCATAATAACACTAACATCCCATAATAACACTAACATCCTATAAAAACACCGTCCATCCCATAATAACACTAACATCCTATAAAAACACCTGCCATCCCATAATAACACTAACATCCTATAAAAACACCTGCCATCCCATAATAACACTAAAATCCTATAAAAACACCTGCCATCCCATAATAACACTAACATCCTATAAAAACACCTGCCATCCCATAATAACACTAACATCCTATAAAAACACCTGACATCCCATAATAACACCTATCGTGTGTGTGTGTGTGTGTGTGTGTGTGTGTGTGTGTGTGTGTGTGTGTGTGTGTGTGTGTGTGTGTGTGTGTTCATCTAAGGTTAAAAGGTCAGGGTTCAGATTTCTCCATTTTCCAGGTTATACTATGGTCGTTTTCGAATTCAGACACTACCGCACTACATGCTACATACTGCAAAGTATGCACTGAATACTGCCTACTGAATGAAGGATTCAGTACGCTGCTCCAGCAGACCGTTCACACAGCAGTGTGCTACAGTGTATCCCAGAATGCATCTCGCACCAAAACGTCAGCGAAAGATGAGATTTAAAAGCAGACTAGAGTGTTTCTCAATCCTGGTCCTCGTGTTCCCTGTCCTGCATGTTTTAGATGTTTCCCTGCACCAACACACCTGATTCTAATTAAAGGTCCTAATTAGCTGTCATCAAGGTCTGCACAACTCTGTTGATGACACACGTACTTTTATCACGGTGCGCTGAAGCAGGGAAACATCTAAAACATGCAGGAGGACCAGGATTGAGAAACACTGGTAGAAGCTGTTGTAATTCCAGCTGTAGCGCTGTTAATATGCCACTTTATTACGTTTTAACATCTTTTAACATTCAGGCGTAAAAGTAAGGCGTAGAAATTTGATCCGATGTTTCGGGGATCAGAAGAGCCGCCGGTCCGGCCGCATCAGCAGCTCACGGCCGGAGAAAAGACGCGATCGCCGGGTCAACCCACGGCCTCGTCCCGGGGAGAAACCTGCAGCTCTGTGGAGAATTGTCGCCGGCTGAAATAAATCATTTAGGAAATAAATGTTGGTTTAATAGATGAAATCTAACAGATGTAGCTGTCACGTTAGTTTGTCTGAATATGAGGTGAGCTTCGTGTTGTTACTAGATGGATATATATATACCACAGACTGATCAAAGCTGTATATCTTATAGCTCAATGGGTTGGTTAGCGACTTTCATACAGCGAACGGGGGTTCGATTCCAGTCGGGCTTTATTTTGAAAATTTCCCCGATGCGGGACTAATAAAGGATTATCTTATCTTAAATGTTGAAATAGCAGTAAAACCACATTCATTGATGAAATGACATAAGGGATGGAAATGGATTTTAATAAATGTATTGAAATGAACATATCAGTCTATTGAAGTTAATTTTATTTTATTATTAACAAGTTCTCCTCTCTGTCGAGTAGCTCTCTCTCCATCTTCTCCTCCTTGTCCAAACCCCCTCTCTGCATCTATTTATTTCAGCTCCCGGACAAATTCTCTGTCAAAACACAGCAATGAAAAGTAGTTATTTCATGAAAAGACAACGAACTACCGATATATAACGTTGTCATAACACTTAGTTCACTTTTATTTACGGATAACTTAGCTAAGATAACTAACAAAAACCTAACATACTATTAAAAACCCACAATTTTTAATCGTTGTCCTTACACTAAATTGAATTAAAAAGGTTATATATTAAAGTTACTTACATTTATATTCCTCCTTCTCCCTCTCCACGGTGTAACTAGTCCTTTCTGCCTTCACA